>NC_136496.1:10466272-10538772 GCF_053919585.1 Euprymna scolopes | reverse complement strand
TTATTATTATTATCGGACAAATCTTCCTACAAAACATATCTAAGAACACTGCCAGATATATAAATTAATTTTGTGTGAAATTTGCGACAGATAGCCTCAGCTGTTACGAAATCTATAAGGAAAGAACTCAAACACACAAAGTGACTTTTGTGTTATACTAATAATAGTAATGAGAAAAAAAAGTGTTGTCTTACTTTTCGCACTACTTGAATATCATGATACATTTTCCAACTGTCGGATAAGTTTTGTTATCATTGACTAATCATCGCTTCACATTTTGCTTTTCTTTCTCCAACGGCGTAACACATTCAGAAATAAATTAACGCATTCAGAAATAAATTAACACATTCAGAAATAAATTAACACATTCAGAAATAAATTAACACAATCAGAAATAAATTAACACAATCAGAAATAAATTAACACATTCAGAAATAAATTAACACAATCAGAAATAAATTAACACAATCAGAAATAAATTAACACATTCAGAAATAAATTAACGCATTCAGAAATAAATTAACACATTCAGAAATAAATTAACACAATCAGAAATAAATTAACACAATCAGAAATAAATTAACACAATCAGAAATAAATTAACACATTCAGAAATAAATTAACACAATCAGAAATAAATTAACACAATCAGAAATAAATTAACACATTCAGAAATAAATTAACGCATTCAGAAATAAATTAACACATTCAGAAATAAATTAACACAATCAGAAATAAATTAACACAATCAGAAATAAATTAACACATTCAGAAATAAATTAACACAATCAGAAATAAATTACGGTTTTAGTTTGATGAATTTATTTATTTATTTTAGATACTTTATATATTTACGCTTGGTCTGTCATCTTCATGTTTGCGATAACATTTTCGTTGTTCTGTCACGCTCAAGTTTTAAATAGCATTTTCGTTGCTGATTTGGATACATTTAAGAATGGGCCCCCTCTTTATTTTGTATTCTACAGTCATTGCACCCAAATAAATCTTGTTGCTTTGTTACTGTATCAGAAGAGATTGCCCTTTTTTATCAATTGCCAAAAAAAAAAAAACCAGAAATGTACAAAATACCTCTATATGGCTGATGAAATGTCGATTGTTTTATGTAGGTAATTATTTTTCGTTATAAATAAATTCATCAAAAAATTTAAAAGTCGAAATTCCCTTTTATTTACATTATTTAAAAAAATTAAATCTGTACTTTCGTTCTCATCATGTAATTCGAGTGTTGCTTTGTTTCATTTACAGAAATTCATTACGAGAAAACAATTGACGGAAGGTCTTTTTTAATATATATATATATATATCCCCATATTTGAAATCGTGTAGTCCTTCATTGGCACGTAGAAAAATAAATGAATGTGAATTTATTCTCTTTTTTATTATTATATATTTTCCAAAATGCAAAGTTAGATGCTGAGTCTCAGAAATATTTTGTACCCTGTTGACATTACTGTGGCCACATAAATCAACAATTCTGAAAACACCATAAATCGTACGCCATTTCTATTGCGCACAGGCATACGCACATACAGTGAACATTGCATGAACACGCACACATGATATTAGTGTTTGTGTATCGATGCTCCTGATCAGGCTGAAGGAACAGCTGTGCGTTTAATTGTGACGCAAGGTTTGCGCAATCTCAACCACACCTCTTCTGAATCGGCAATGTTTGAGACCAGTGGCAAGGAAAATCATTGAAGAATGAAAAAAAAAAAATGCCAAGGTAAGCGGAGAGCACATACAGCACTTGAAATTGCCGAATGGTCACCCATTTAGTGTTAACCAGGTTCAACGTTGCTTAACTTCGGTGATTTAACTGGAACCGGTGTACCAACGTGATTATGCCGTTACCTGGCGGTAGCTCTTTGTTAGTTTGTTTGCGTTTAAGTTGAATGACCTATTAAAAATTATACATATTTTGTTTTCTGGATTTTTATACTGGATTTTTAATGTAATGTTCGATTATTCTATCACTGATTAAACGTTGCATCTAATCACAATGAAAAGAAATGGAAATACAATGCATAAAAACATGGCATGTAATTTCACGACCCCTTGTATATTCAAGTACCATGCAGCTAATCTCTGCTAACTTTTTTATCTAACGCGGATCATGGTTGTGAGGGCGTTGTTTTTTCATAGTAAAGTTCGTTGCACACGTGCATTGTGTCCACATCTCAATTCCACCAATGTTACTGCTATAGGGACTTACCCATTCACTAATGATGGATTCTTCTAATCAGTATAAAAAAAATCCAGAGAGTTAATAATCTCGTAGGAAAATATCGCGATCTAACGCGAGATTACAGACGGTCTAACTTCAACGTATGTAAATACCAACAACCGTCCATTGTATTCACTTTCTTGTATAATATATTCTTTCTACCTGAGATAGTTCTTCGTCTCTTTCTTTATGGTCCTTTCTTAGAGCCATAACAGTTACACATAATCGGAATCAGTTTCACCTTATTATTAAGTAAATTACTAATTAACTACTTTAAATGGTTATTAAATAAACGAGGACAAAAATATTTTCAAATATGCCCTAAACACCATATATGAATTTAATTTCTCCACCGATAATACAACAGATAAAATATGGCCTCTTGAAATGTTTTATCGTCCACTGATTTCTGACTTTTCAGACTGAATGCGGAATTATCGAACCGCAGCGAAACAATCAATTGTTCTAATGGTAAAGACGTTTTCTCATAAGCAAACCATCTGGAATTCCATGCCATAATTTCCGATACATCAACGATAATATAGTATGCCAAATAGACGCATATTACGACGCTTCTGTAATACAGAACGTCATAAAACACTGTTCGGCTTGTACACAGGAAAACTCATTCGACTGAAGCTATTTATCTAATATATAAAAAAGGCATATGGCTTTCTGTCTGTCTCTATATTTTCAAACTATCACGTCCGAACGTGATCTTAAATATATGTTTTAGTGGCAGTAATTAAATGGGTCTTTAGCTGGTTAAAATAGATTTTAATTGGTCAAAAATGGGTGAAAATTGAAAAACATCGATATAAATTTTGTACATTCGTCTTAGTTTATTTTTTAATTTTTAATCGGTTCATATGCGTATCACGTTAGTACAGTGGTAACGTCATCACCAGCATTAAATGCGACAATTTTGCTTTCGGTTTCAATTCTAGCTGATGGGAACAAAATACTTTTTTTTTACTTTTGAAATCACGACTCTATAATAATACATACGAAATTTGGACAAGTTAAAATATCACATTTACGCGGGCAAGGCCGGGCGCCTCCCGGCTAGTGTTATATAAGCAGGTTGGTTCGGCGTTGTTAAGTGTAATGCTCTCATATTTCTATTTTAAATTTTCTAACTCTGTAACCCTCACTACTTGTCTCTCTATCTTGATCCTTTCCCCCTCTAAAATCTTCCCACCAACTTCTTCTAAAACCTTTTTTTCATTACCATCTCAGCTTATTCCGCTCTCTGAACATGAACGCAGTGAACTTTATTTTATATAGATTCTTCCAGGAAAGGACCGGTCATTTCCATGACAAAAATTAGCTAAGTAGACTCCCATACAAATTGCTAATAGTTTTTTAATGTTAAATATGATTGAATAAGAACGAATTCCGGTGCTGCTCATTTCGATCAATAAATGTTTATTTGAGATTTTAAAGTTACAAATCCGCAAGCACTTTCTTGTCAATATTATAACATACTGAAAGAGTTAATGTTATGCCAAACGTTCTACTTTTGAAACCATATTTCAGTTTTCACCTTTCTTTTGCTAACTTAGTGTTTGAACACGTCTTCCCAATTTTTCGAGCTGCCCCTCTCATTTTTTTCTTTCTTTCGCTCTTACGCTATGAACATTAGTTCACTATTATTAAATAAAAAAATAAGCCAAAAAATTAAAACGGACTGTGAACGGGTTAACCTACGTCCTGTTTAGTTTTCGAAACGATTATTTATGCATTCTGCCTAAATTTGTATCATGATTACTTCAATGCGGTGAACATTACTGAATTGTTTTTATTACAGCCTAATCGTGTTGAAACACCAATTCTGGTAAGATCACCGAAATTAAGAAACGTAGTGCTGGACTAGATGAATTATAATTTGATAATGCTAGGCATTGTACCTTATCTTAATATAAGCGGTATATACAAGCGCCAGAAGATATTCATAAATTTTATATATAGGAGAATGTTAGCATAATCCGTCCACATTTTGCGTTACAATGACGACTTTTGTATAGTTTTGTCTATCCTGATTACGAACATATCATTCAAATCTTGCGCAGACAAGTGCTTCTAGAGATATAAACACATGCAGTCTGCACTGTAATTCAATTCTTGCCAGATTTGTACTCGCGAGCGATACAAAAATTCACTTCTCTCCTGTCGACAATGTCACCAACCATATAATTTGCGGGTACGTATGCTGCCTATTATTTTCAGTTCAATTTAAGTATATTTTTTATCTACCACTCCCATCTAAACATGGGGTGCTCTGCTCCGATATACGTTCTTTATATGGGAATGTCTATTCAGGAGAGGTTGCTGGTCTTTATTTCGATAGCCCTTCTTAACATGGGGAGTTTCTATCAATCTAAACAGTCCATATACAGCGAGAATCCCTAAAAATATGTTTATACTTTCTATTTTTATTCTAATGGACCATTATTCCTAATTGTATTATTCCATATAGATTTATGCATTCATTTATTTGCTGAACATAAAAAATATCTAAAAATCTATCTATTATCTTTCACATACAAAATCTATACGTATACTTATATGTTTTTTAAATAAATATTAACTGCAAAAGTTTATCCTTATACGATTCATCAGCAACAAGGACCCGAGAGTCTGGAGCCCGGAACTATTCTATTGAGCCAATCTCCGAAAGTATAAGTATATTATCTTTTTATTGACAATGTTATTTATTTTAGAATCTGTGTTAATTTTAAGAGCAAAACTTTTGGGTGAATAAATGTTACTCATATTAAAAATTAATTTATTTCTAATTTTTCTTCAGGACACAGATATAAAGGCGGTATAAAACTATATCCGAAACAGCAGATGATTATTCGTATTATTTTTTTTATTTTTTTTTTATTACATTTTCACCCCAAACAAGGCACATTGACACTTTGGTGTAGGGGGCTACTATCAAGGGGAAACAACTACTGGGGTACTATGTAGGGACTTGGGCAGCAAGATCTTGGTTCACGTTGCACTTAAACTTCTGCATGTCAGTACAGTTAAGGAAGCAGTGACCTGGAATGGAATTCCAAAGTCTAGCGGTTCTGGGGAAGAAACTACTGGAGTAGAAAGATCTTTTACATCTAGGGATCTCTACAGTGTGGGGGTGTGATTTTGCAGCTTGTCGGGTTTGTCGAAGGTGTTCACGTCGTGGGGACACAAGTGCTTGCAGTTCATCAGAGCATTCACCATTAAAATACTTGTATAACAGGCAGAGGGATGCAACGTTTCGTCGATGGGACAGAGGCTGAAGCTCAGATGCCAGTTTAGGGCCTATACGATTTGCGACTCTCTTTTGAACCCTGTCAAGGAGCGAGAGACTAGTAGCCGATGCACCAGCCCAAATATGACAACAATACTTCATACATGGGCGAATGGTTGCCTTGTAGAGGTACAGGATACTTTCAGGTGTTAGTAGTTTTCTAGCACGGTAGAGAGAGCCCACCTTCCTCGCAGCGGCCCTGGCAATGCCCTCGATCTAATTGTTCCAACTCATGTTTCCTGTGAACGTTAGGCCAAGGAGCTTGAAAGACGTACTCTCAGATAAAGAGTCGTTGGCCATTGCTATAGGTGGTAGAGAAGGTTTCTTGTAATTATTGAATGAAACTAGTTTAGTCTTGGCGGCATTGAACGTCACCATCCATTTTTGTCCACATTCCACTACTGATTGGAGGTCATCCTCTAGTTTTTCTGCCATTACTTTAGATATATGTTCATTTGCTTTCCTGTCGTGCCTGCTATAGAGTGTGGTGTCATCAGCATATATACCCATTTCAGAGGCAATTTTGTTGGGGAGGTCATTTATGAATATCAGGAACAGTAGAGGTCCAAGAGTAGATCCCTGGGGCACTCCCGCATTCATATCATATTGTTTAGATGTACGACCGTCGAGGACAACCTGGATTTTTCTCTTATCTAAGAAGGATTTAATTATGCTAAGTGTTCTACCAGTGATACCGTATGATCTAATCTTCCTGAGGAGACCCTCATGCCATACCCTGTCAAAAGCCTTAGATATATCTAGAGCTACCGCTCTGCCCTCTCCCGCTTTGTCCAGTGAAAGGTATATGCATTCAGAGATTACAGTGAGGATGTCTGCTGTGGAACGGGCTTGTCAAAATCCATATTGTTGGTCGGTCAGAAGTTTAGCATCTGTAAGGGGCTGGACTAGAGCATGGTTAATTAAGGTCTCAAATATTTTGGCAAAAAGTGGGAGGAGGCTAATAGGGCGATAATTTAATGGGTCAGTTCTTTCGCCAGAATTCTTGAATACTGGTACCACAAAAGCAGTTTTCCAACAACCTGGAATTGAATTCATCGGACTACTGTTCCCTTCTGGAGTGTCATAAAGCGGACAATTGTGCAGTATAGTCTGCAAAAAAAGAAGTAAAATATATTACGAAATTTTGTGATGAGGATTGGTTATTCGTATAATTTAGATTCATCAGACTACTATTCTCGTCTTCAGTGGCATTTTCACAACGTTTCAGCCAATGTAAACTCCGACCTGATTCAGGTGTAACATATCAATCTCGGAAATGTTTCTGGCGAACTTAGGAATTTTGACGAAATTTCGAACAGAACCCTGTATTTATTTCACGGAAGTAGCATGCTCTGGTCTCGTCAGTCATGATTTAATAGAGGTCCAAAGTAATTTGCAATTGTATTTTGTCGGTCTCTTACCAGAGAAGAAGGTCCGAGGTTACATCGACCGAATCCTTGTGAAAATCACACTCAAGATAAGAACAGTAGTCCGATGAATCCAAATAATACGAATAATCAATCCTCATCTCAAAACTTCAGAAAAGGTTTATGACTTCTTTTGCAGTGTCAGTAGAAATATCATTCCTAGAAAAGCAAGACGTAGAACAACTCCGAGTATATATTGAATTGGCCAAAGGTGGTCATGGATAAAGAAAATACAATCAATAAAACTATTCAACGGTTCATTGAACTTGCTTCGATTCAGCGCGATTGTCTGAAATGATGGATGTCTTAAAGAAAAGCGGGAGTCGATCTTTGCGATATTCGCACAAAATATTAGACAACATATCATTAGTGTTGAGGAAAAGAGCGGGAAAGTAAAGTTGATACATTCGTTTCTGTCAGTCTACTAATCGAGCTGAATAGTATCGTTCAGTACATCATAAAGATCAATGTGTGTTTATATTGTAAAATAAATAATTTGCAAGTAAAATATATGCAATCTAACTCTCGGTGAAAGCATAAAAGATGACGAGTGAAAGCAAGAAAGAAAAAGAGTAAGTTATACATACATCCGAAAGTAATTCGATACCACATCTTTTCTTCTTAATCAATATTCTAGAATGTTATATAAATTATATATATATATATATATATATATATATATATATATACACATATATGTATATATATGTATATATATGTAAATGTATATATAATAGGACAACAAGAGAATGAAATGAAGACACAAAACTATATATAGGTAGATATAGAGTGGATCATTTATTGAATAATGGAATACAGGAAAAATTTGGGGGATAGAAGGGACTCTTTATGCCAGGGCATTTCGAAGCCTAACGCTTCTCATCAGAAGAGTAGAGAAGGTGCTAGGTAGCATGGTGGGGATGCGGCGTCTAGCGTAAGATTCGTTAGGGATGAAAAAGATTGAGAGGAATTATAGAGTGTAGGGGGAAGCTTTAATGAATTCTCAATAAATAAGGAGAAGCTTGTTATATATAGTATGATATATAAGAATATAGATTTTCTTTAACATTATCCGGATAAGTCTCCTTTTGTGGAATTGATCTTCATCTTTTCTCTTTTACTTAAAGCTAAATGATGATATATATATATATATATATATATATATATATATATATATATATATATACATAGTAAAGCATTCCTATTTCAATATAGACCATTTAGTCTCCTATGCATCATGATTAAGTTTATGGAACCTGCGTTTAATAGAGAAATATCAACTACCTCAGCAACATAATCTCTTCAGTGACATGAAGTAGGGTTTCCGTTCCGCCAAATCTACAGCAGATGTGAAAACAGTTATATTTCATAGAATTAGCGACTCAATCCACGGCGGCTTCCTTTCAAGGCAATTGTCCCTGACATATAAAATGTTTTTAATAGGGTATGGCATGAAGATCCACTGAACAAAATCTCCAGCTACGGTATAGCTGGAAATGTCTTCTCAATTATTAAATCATTTCTCTCTAATATCTCTGAGTAGAGATTTATGAGCAGAAATCAGAAGCTCACAATATTAATGCTTGAGTCCCTCGGGGGCCCATCCTGGATAAAATTTTTTTCTGATCTACACCAATGATCTCCTAAATCACATCCCAAGATCATTCGAAGATATTTAGGCCTACAACGTTACCATGTGTGGCAACACTTCCGACACTATAACCGACCATGTTTTCTCTGATTCTCTCTACTCGGATTTTGATAACGTGATGGAGTGGGGAAATAGGTGGCTGGTTACTTTTAATGCATCTAAAACCAGACGTCTATCTTTCTACCATCAACGCTTTTATCCCGTCTAGCATCAATAGAAATGAATGGTTCTCGTCTAGAGGACGCTCCATCTTTTGACAAGCTCCGAGGTCGTACCTTTACAATAAATCTGAGAAAGAACACGTACAACAAATCAGTTGCCAAGGCTGCTTCATAAAAAGTGGGATCGTCCTACTGTTCTAGTAGATATCTCACTGCTGATGCAATTTTCTACCTCTATAAGAGTTAAATACGTCCACGGGTAGAGTACTGTTACTACATCTGAGGAGAAGCTGCTAAAAGAAGCTTATCCTACCTTGACAGTTCAAAATATATTGTAGCCATTTTCTCTTCCCTGAAACCTCTTTCTCACAGAAGACACTTTCCGAGCCTTTCTCTGCTTCATCGTTATTTTCGTGGCAAGTGCTAGCCTGGTCTTCAATCCACGGATTTTTTCTGAAAAACACTCCTCTATGAATAATATCCCTACTCTTTATCTATGCCTAAACCTACACGTTGATTCAATGAATAAAGCTGTTCTGTTTTCCTAGTTTTCAATTGACTACAATATGTTTTTTTTTAAGTCCAACGTGAACAAGGTCTTGATGAACCATTACTAAAGTAATCCAATCCACCAAATTTTCAATTATAACGATTACTACGACATTTTTCTCATTGACTACTGCACACTCATTAACGTTACTCAAGTGGTACCCGGGCTTTGATACGTGATGACACCTTTGTAACAAAAAATATATAAAAAATAAAGAAAAATTTAGCAGTAATTTTTTCTATAGATTTTATAATACTAAAACGGCATTACTTTTGCACAAACCAAATACTATAAACTTAAAGTTTCAGTACGAATGCAAATAAAACAATATCGACAAGGAATACAAAAATGTAAAGAATGTTCCTTATTCCATGGAGTTTCTAATAAATGGCTCTTATCATAAGAGGAAATGTAGTTATCAAAATACTGTTTATAGGTTGTCTACAAATTTTGCTGGGTAGCACTTGATTTGGACACTAACATTTTCAAATTCATAAGAGGCCAAGAATCAAAAGAATATTTTAAGATGAAGTCCAGACTTCATGTAGAAAGGTAGAAACATGGTAGTACAACAAATAGTCATAAATTCATAACAATTTTTAGTTGAGCGTATGATAGATGTGCTAGGGTAACCTCTTCTGTAAAAGTAAACATCCTAACAAGTTAACATTTATATATTTATATCGAGATTTTCTAGACTGAGGAGGTCAATGGTACTAATACATACATATACGAGTGATTTTAGCTATTAAAATAAAAATAAAACTGAGTTAGAAAAAAGAATTAGAAAAAAGAAATTATTAAAAAAGAAGGAAAATGTATGGGTTACATTGACCTTCACAGCCCAGAAACTCGCTTATTTAGTATACAAAAAGAATTATCGGGACTTGCTTTAGTATCGTGTATTCCAATTAGTGATGCATCTGTTCATTTGAACCTCTTAATTAGTAAGGCAGAGATGAGATCAGAATGACAAGTCTTGGAGGTGTTTTTTTATGGCATAAAGTTCAAATAGCAGTATGTTTCGTTTGGTGTAATAATGAATTAAAAAAACCGCTTCTTGTTGAATGTCGACTTTAGTCGCTAGCGGCATGTTTACATCGGCGCAATGACTCCAATCTGATCCCGAGAGAAAAAGGAGACGTGTTGAAAGCCTCATATTACAATGGATAACCTTCTAAAGAATAAGACATGTCGCTGGAGATATAAGTTTCTGAACGCAATGATTGAACAGACATCATGATGCACGAATTGCGTTAATGTTTCACGGTCAATTGATGAGCAAAAAATAAATTTTGATGATAAAAAAAATAAACCCAGAGTTATTTTCCTTAATAGAGAACCTAATAATTTCAAGAATATTCCGTAGATAAAAAGATTAATAGATGAATCCACCATTTTGATATGTAAAATCGTAATAAGGGTTGAAATAATTTTTTGCACAATTTACTTCAAGTTTAATAGCAAATTCATTTGCTTTAAATTCAACTACTGCAACCTTTGTGTTTCACAATATAATTATAAAACACATGGCATGCCAGCTTTAACTTAAGAAATCTGGCCTTCGACGCATATTGAAGGATTCTGTAACGCATTACTTATAATGTTTAGTTAAATCAGCAATTATACCAGTAAGTCTAATAAACAACGAGACGTCCGTTTTTGGTTTCCGAAGTTAAAGCTCGACATTTCGTGCTGTCTAATTTATCTTGACTATTGAGAAACACTCGTTCTTATTCTACGGTCGCTTCGAAAATCCCTGTTGTCTGAAAACACAACGACTTGACAACCTCCATTTTTGCTTCTATCTTGTAATCGCAAGGCTTTACCCTATAAGGTGGATCCCGTGCTTATTAAGATTAGCTCATAGTTTCGTTGATCTCGCAAATAAATTATACATACGTACCGGATAGCCAAAGAAGAATACTGAAGTAACCGACGACCTTACAGCATCAGCAATTACCAGGTAAATTTGATTACTTGCACATGGGACACATGTGCACAGCAGTTTTAATGACTTCCAAGAAACGTGCGTGTAGATCATTGATTTTTCTTAGCATGGTGGATTCGCTATCGTACCCTGACGGCGATAGTTTTCTATGAATATGCAATACTAGGAACAGAAAGTTGCTTTTAAAAAATAATTCATTGGTTGTACGACACATATAGAAACTCAAAGAAGTGTTCAAATATTTGTGGTCCACACCTACTGTAAATTTAACTCCTCAGCGAAAAATACTCTATAGCCCTCTGTGACTGATAACAGGTGTGCAATCTAGTAATAATATTTGAATCATTTTTTGCCATATTTGTTAAACTGGGAGATCAATACGTTCGTTGTTGAAAAATGATCACTCAGTTCATGGCTCTTAATGAGTTTGACACGTTTAGAAAAAAAACAGGATAAAATTTGGTAATAGCTCCACATCCATTTCTCATTTCTAATGTCACCAAGTGTTTTCTATTTATACAACAGAGGGCCAAATTTTTCTCACCTAAAACCTCAATTGTATTATTCAAGCGAAATAAAAAATATCTTCCGTATGTCAGTTTATTTGATTTTACGTAACCCGACCGTTTATCATGAACAATCAAATCATCATTCGGAGTGTATTGTTATATATATATATATATATATATATATATATATATATATATATATATATATATATATATATATATATATATTTATATTTAAATATATATATATATATATATATATATATATATATGAAAAATGATTTTGTGTGTATAAGTTTTTCCCTATAGACTCGAAAACGGCTGCTCTAATTTTTACGAAATTTCACACGTAGATATTTTTTGTGCCTGGCAGTGTCCTTTGATAGGTTTTCCATCAGAATCTCTTAGATAAGTATCAGTAACCGATAATTGGACTCATTTGATGAAAGATGAAACAGGCGATTGTGACCAAAGTAAACACATTCCACAGATTAACATCAGAAGTGAAGACTAAAGAAACGAAGTTATTACCACATAAGCAGAAAAGTCCGATATATCAAACAACAACATGTACTTTTATATAACGGGCGCGTTCGAATTTTTATTTCCGTTTAAAGCAAAATTGCACAATTCTATTGGACTTTTTCATTTGAAATTTTAATTGAAGCTATTATACCTGCACAAGCAGTAATGCCAGGCATAGAAAATCAACAGTAGTTTCTTTGATATGACATATGCGTGTCCGAAATAAATGTTTCTGCTTAGAGCACTACTATAGTATGATATTTGACTTGTGCATTTTAAACTGTAATGCAACATATTATGTATAAAAAAATATTTTTTTTAATCAATAGTTAATTCTCTACAGTGCAATGTAAACTACAAAATATATTAACATAAGTCACTGCGGGGGGAGCATGTGAAGTTTTCACTCGATGTACAGCGATGGGTCCCTAACTAGAGCACGCAATCAATCGATTTAATTGAAAAATGCTCGATTTCATCAATAAAAATATATGTTAAACATTGGTTTAGCATCATTCCTTAAGAATCGACGTCGGCTTTCCCTGTTTAGAATATATATACTTGTATATGTAAGCCTAATAAATTCACTATGAGACGTGTATACACGTACAACACATACTTTTTCCAAGTTTTCTGACACTCGTTTAAGTTTTCGCTTGAATGAAGCAACCCCTTCTCTTATTCATTCAAACAATCTTTTCTGTTTGCTTGCTTGACCAATGTGCTGTGAAGCAGTTTGCAAGATTAAGACTTATAAGCCATGTGTCCAGCAAGAATGTTAATAACAACCAAATATTCCACGGTTCGGTGGAGATTCCTCGGTGCAACATGAGTCGAATTGCAAGAATATTGGCTCCCATCGTATCACTAACCAAATGCACAGCAGCAAAACGCTTTAGACTATGAAATGAAAACACGCACACACATATATAACATCAACAGACATACTCTTTCGCTCTATAACACAACTCTTCATTGGGTCTAGACAAGCACCCATGCCAAGCCAAGGACTGAACCAACAATCAGTAGGTTTTATCCATTAAGCCACTGAGAAATTCGCCTCTAGCAATGATATCACACAATGCTTTATGTAAACATTGACCGCCACCCTTAGAGTGCTCCCTTGGTACATCAACCAAGAGCTTTATATTTCCGCTAACGTGGTGGCAGGTGCGATAAATTACCAAGAATGATATGGGATATATAGTAATCGACATACTCATTCGTTCAATAACAGTTCTATCAGTGTAGCTAGACTAGCAAACATGTCAAGCCCAGGATTGAATTAAAAACAATCGAGTTAATAGTATGGACATCTATCCACACACCCGCACACACACACACACACACACACACACACACACACACACACACACACACATATATATATATATATATAAACACAAAGAAAACTATTCGGGGATTGGAGAAGATGTAAAGAATGATAATACAACAGAGAATTCCTTGCTCTTCATTTACATTTGTTTAAACGAGAAGATGCTGCCTATATATATATATATATATATATATATATATATATATATATATATATATATATATATATATATATATATATATATTGTGTATCTAGGGAGCATGTTTTTATTCAGACAAGTATTGTGGAATATCATTGAGTGTTCTTGCTTAATGAGCTTTTTTTGTTATTTAAACATTTTTCGAATTGTTGTTCTTATTTCTCGGTTGAATATGTGCAAGAAAATTCCATAACCGTCTTCGTCTATCTAGTTTATTTTTTTTCTTTTGATTTTTTTTTACAAGTATTTTTGACGAAGCTTCATCAGCCACGTTCAGACAGTTTGGATTAGTGTTCGTTTAAAATCTGGATGCGTTTATATGTTTAAGTTTAACTTATATTTACATTTTTTGAACTATTGAAGCGTCTCATGTGTAAAAATACATACTAAATGTACGTTAAGCAAGAACACTCCGTGCTATAATACAATACTTGTCTCTCTCTCTCTCTTTCTCTCTCTCTCTCTCTCTCTCTATATATATATATATATATATATATATGCGTGTGCGTATTTATGTGAAAGTGGGTGTTTTTTTACGTAGGCATCACCACTTATCAAAGTCAGGAGGCCACTCGAGGATAAGGGGTAAAGAGTGTACAGTAGTCAATTGGACACTATAGTAATCGTTAGAAATGGAAATTCGGTAAATTTGTTAAAAGTGGAACGGCTCATCAAGAACTTGTTTACGTTAGACTTGAAGACAACCATATTGTAGTCAGCTGGAAAGCAGGAAAACGGAAGACAATTCCACAGGCGTGCAGTTCTAAGAAAGAAGCTTTGTTCATGGAATCTACGTTTAGGTTTAGGTACAGATAAAGAGTGGGGGAATTATTGATAGCGTTTTCAGCTAGAGGAGTGTTTCTTGTGAACGTTTGGCGAGGGGCGACCATAGACTGAAGCTCGGTTGAACACTTTCCATGAAAATAACGATACATCAGAGACAAACTCGCAACAACTCTTCTGTGAGAAAGAGGTTGCAGGAAAGAGAAAAGGATATCTCCTACGAGGCTACGATGTCTATTTTGAACTCTATCAAGGCAGGACAAGTCCTTTCTAGCAGCTCCTACCCAGATGTGGCAACAGTACTCCATCCTTGGACGTACCTGGCCCTTATATAAATATAGAATTGCATCAGCAGTGAGATATCTACTGGATCGATAGAAGGATCCCACCATTTTTCCAGCGGCCTTAGCAACAGATTTGATGTACGTGTTCCATTTAAGATCAGGAGTAAAGGTCAAGCCCAGAAGCTTGTCAAAACTTGAGGCCCCCTCAAGACGAGAGCCATTCATTTCAATTGATACCAGATGTGGATCAGAACCTTGATGATGTAAAGAGACAGTCTTGGTTTTAGATGCATTAAAGTAACCAGCCACTCCTTTCCCCATTGTACAACGTGCTGAAGATCAGAGGAGAGAGAATTGGAGATAGCATGCTCGTTTACTGTCTTAGTAACCTCTCTCCCACAGAAGAGACGTTGCGAGCCTATTCTTGTTTTTTCGTTATTTCCATGGCAGGTGCTCGTCTGAACTCAAATCTCAGGTCCCCCCTCGCCAATCCTTCACGAAAAAGACCCGTCTAGCTGAATCTACTGTGAAAAATTTCCCCCACTCTTTATCTGTGCCTTAATCAAAACGTAGATTCCATGAACAAAGCTTCTTTCTTAGAACTGCACGCATGTGGAACTCTGTTCCGTCTGCCTGCTTCCCACCTGACTACAGCTTGGATGTCTTTAAGTCCAACGTTAACAAATTCCGAATGAACCGCCCTCTTAAGTAAACACTCCATTAAATCTCCACAATAACGTACTGTACTTACAATAACCCTTACCCCTGAGTTGCTTCCGGGCCTTGATAAATGGTGACCACCGTGTAAAAAAAGATATGCTACCATACATAGTGTCATCAGCATAAATGTCTATAAAGGATGTAAGGATGGGAGTCGGAAGATCATTAATGTAGATCAGAAAAAGAGTTGGGACCAGGATGGACCCCCGAGGGACACCAGCATTAATACTGTGAGCTTCTGATTTTTGCTCATCAACTACTACTCTTATGAACCTATCAGAGAGAAATGATTTAATAATTGAGAATTCATTTCAAGCTATACGCTAGAGATCTTGTGAAGTAAACCTTTATGACATACACTATCAGTGTGAATTGAAATTAGAATATTAAGATTCCAGTACAACATAGTATATAAATTTAATAAACATTTTTTTAAATTTAACAATTAGCTAAATTATTACCTGAATATTTTGCTTACAGTTTTCCTCTGATAGGAAGCATACGCATTGATTGAAACTCCGCGGATCAAGGATTTCGTAGCCACGCTAGTTTTGGAGTATTCTGCTGAATAATAAACACTAATGGAAAGTTACTACTTTACAGTTCTGTTCATACTATTATTTATTGTAAGCTCTACTATCGTCAATGGATATATTGCACTTTTTTAATTTGGTTGGGATTAAGATGTCAATATATATTTTATAATTGTAAATAGGAACTATATTTATAATTTATATCTGTTTCTGGAATTTCCTCTTTCCTCGATAAGTAAACTCTTTCTCCAAGATTTCTACCTATATATATATATATATATATATATATATATATATATATATATATATATATATATATATATATATATTGCGTTTGTTAGTGTAAATATTGAAGTACTTCTAGCACGCCAGTTAAGTAGTTATCATTGATTTTTGTTGAAATTGACAGAAAAGTCAGTTGATACCATCGTTTTTAATCGATAGTTTTCGTTTCCGAAATTTCGCTAATATCTGCTAACTTTAATTACATTATATAATAAAAAATAACAACTTCACAAACGGGCGTAATTTACACCAGAATGCTACCAGTTGCATCTAACAGAAACAGCCAACATTAAATATCGAGCCGTTAACAAGAACATCGGACTACTACCATCACCCTCGAACGTAGAATTCCACCATGCGGCAAAAAAGGGGGGGAACCAGACTCTACATTGATAAGGATGGTTAGCATCGAAATATATCTGATATAAGCAAATAAATTGGCTATATATTAAAAAATGCGCTGTTTTAGCTTTTAAAACGTATTCATTTATACGTAATTATTTTCAATTTTTAACACAACGCTCCAAAGCAGGAAAGGAAGAAAACAATATTTCCTAACATATATATATATATATATATATAATTATTTTTTTATTATAACAATTAAATACCTACAGACACTAGTGTTTCATCCTTTCGGGATTCTTCAGTGCAGGGTGTCACGATTACTACCAGTCGAACGATTCGAACCCCGCGACATCTCTGGCTCGATTAGCGGAGGCCGTATCCATTCGGCTACCATTAACCGTGTGAAATAGCGTTGAATTTTAAACATTTTAATTTAAATGTTCATTACGTCAGACAGACAGTGATCAAATCGTTATACGATGATCTACGCATAAGAGCTAAATTGACCGACTTTTAATTCAACTGAAAGTGCTCAACGATAAGAAACGAATTTCTTAAAGGGGCTGTCATAATTATTTTTTATTATAACAATTAAATACCTACAGACACTAGTGTTTCATCCTTTCGGGATTCTTCAGTGCAGGGTGTCACGATTACTACCAGTCGAACGATTCGAACCCCGCGACACGAGACATCTCTGGCTCGATTAGCGGAGGCCGTATCCATTCGGCTACCATTAACCGTGCGAAATAGCGTTGAATTTTAAACATTTTAATTTAAATGTTCATTACGTCAGACAGACAGTGATCAAATCGTTATACGATGATCAACGCATAAGAGCTAAATTGACCGACTTTTAATTCAACTGAAAGTGCTCAACGATAAGAAACGAATTTCTTAAAGAGGCTGTCATAATTATTTTTTTATTATAACATGAAATAAAAATTACAATTAAATTTGCCAAAATGATCCAAGATGGTAAAAATAAAGTATATTATAAATATTAATTCTTTAATATTTATAAAGTTATCTCAGCCAGATGTAAAAGCTCGATAAAACCAAATAGGAGATAGAACTCATAATACGAGCAAACAGTTAATAAAACACGTTAAATACACTTTGAAATGAGTTAAAAACATATTTAATCTGAAAAGAAAACACTAGATAAGTGGATAGTCCTTAATCATTTATCTTCCACTAGACTATCCATTCATGTGTAATCACCTTTTTCTTATGCATGCTTCACTTTTTTGTTATCAAGTAAGATCTTTGACTTACTTGTTGTTTCATCAAATACTTTTGCATGCAAAATCCGATCCTGCATTTTGCTAATTCCTACCCTCCGATGAGAAGGAAAGTATTTCTTCGAAACTCCGTGGATTAAGGACTATTCACTTATCTAGTGTTTTCTTTTCAGATTAAATATGTTTTTAACTCATTTCAAAGTGTTTTTAACATTTTTATTAACTGTTTGCTCGTATATATATATATATATATATATATATATATATATATATATATATATATATATATATATGAAAATCCATTCGAAACATCACAAAACCTAAATTGATTAAATTTTTAAAGACTAAAAGACTTGTCGCCATTGACGTCTGACAGCATTGGTTAGGGAAAAGCAGACACGAGAATCTGAGAAAAAATTTTTTGTCCTGATTTATTTGACGACGAGTATTGCATTAATAGTGCGAATTTCTATGGATAAAAAGATAATGGACTAATTTGAGTGGATTAAAGACAAAGAGATCTTCAAAGCGAAATGTTTGATTGAATGAATCGATTATGCATGTAATGCGTATAATAAAGATAATATCCATGTAATATCCCGTCAATATGTTCTACTGTAACATAAAACGAGCCAAGTCTGAGACAGCTTTGTTCGATATATTGAGTTGGTTAGATTGGGTTGCTGAAAGCTGGCATGGTTATATCCAATACAATTCAATACAATAGAAGAAAAAGGATGAATAGCAAAAAGAAATACAATTGGAAAAGCGAGTCAATATACAAACTAAATCGATAAATTATTATGCAAATAAAATATACTGCACATTAGCTAAAAACAATTGCAAGTCCAGATCAAAAGCAACACAGCACGTGACTTCATAATAATAGAAGTGAAGTTCTTAATGATTTATTGTGTTCGTCTCGGTCTCTTGGCAATTGGTTGAAGGTCATATGTTGGCTTATTATCGATACAATTTTCACGGAACAATACTTTAACACACACATACTGCCACTCCACACACACACACACACACACACATACATACATATATATATTACATTTATTTATACAAACATTGATGGCTACATATGTGCATACATGTTTCTGTAATCACCAGTGTTGGGAGATTACGTCTTCAGGTGATTACAGAAACATGTATGCACATATGTAGCCATCAATGTTTGTATAAATAAATTTCATATACCTGCTCTGTTCACTCATTGAGCACTCTTTGGTAGACACGTTGTTTCATTAGATGTACTTCTAGGAAACTAAACTCTACTAGCTATATATATATATATATATATATATATATATATATATATATATATATATATATATATATATATATATACCTATGTGATTTCTTACTTATTAAAATGGTAAACAGTTACATTTGGTCGCTAAAAACAGCCATCTGTTTTAGCTGAGGAGACATTATCAGACAACAATGAACAATCTGATACTAAAGAAATACTGTTACAAAAAAGGTTTTACTTATGCGTCAGATAGTTCAGGGTCGCCTGATAATTGATTGAAATAGATGGCTGTTTTGTAGCGACCAAATGTTTACTTTTTAATAAATAAAAATAATATGTTGCTCTTGTTATCGAGCACTGTCTAACAACCTCGTTGACTTCATTAGTTTCTACTTTTAAATATCTCAAGCTTGGATATATATATATATATATATATATATATATATATATATATATATATATACATATATATATATATATATTCTACGTTTTAACATGTATTAATAAAATAAAATCAACAAAATATTCATCGCGTTTATATAATAGTGCTCAATACCAAATAAAAAATATATATTAACTAGCAGGACCTGTGGAAATTCCACAAGGACAAGGTTCATTCTGTAAAAATCTTCGGCATTCTGTAAAAATTCAGCGTGAATAAAGACCCCATCATATTATTGTAGCCCTTTTGTTAAAACTGTAAAAGTATATATCTAAGTAACCTAGTTAATGTAGTGTCAGAATATATCTAGTCATTACGGTTTATCTCCAATATCCTTATGTGAGTCTGTGACATATTTATATTGTATGAACGCCCGCTCGAACGAAAACCCCAAAATATCACAATACCATATTTAGACAGAAGAGATACTACACATAGATCTTAGCCAGAAGACTAAGAAAGTATATTTTAATTTCATGTATGTCCGAAAAGGAACAGCACGTTAATTTTAATTCATTTTATTTTATTTTATTTTATTCCATTTTACTTAATTTTATTTAATTTTATTGCATTTTATTTTATTTTATTTAATTTTATTTTATTTTATTGTATTTAATTTAACTTAATTTAATTTAATTTTATTTTGTTTCATTTTTTGTTTTATTCCATTTTATTCAATTCATTTAATTTTATTTTATTTCATTTCATTTTTTGTTTTATTTAATTTAATTTAATTTTATTTTATTTCATTGCATTTTATTTATTTCCTTTAATTTAATTTAATTTATTTTGTTTTATTTCATTTTATTTTATTTTATTGCATTTATTTTTTATCTTATTTCATTTTATTTCATTTATTTAATTTAATTTTATTTTATTTTATTTCATTTTGTTTTATTCCATTTTATTAAATTTAATTTAATTTTATTTTATTTCATTTTATTTTCTTCTATTTTTTGTTTCATTTTATTTCATTTTATTTAATTTAATTTAATTTAATTTTATTTTATTTTATTGTATTTTATTTTATTTTACTTCCTTTTATTTAATTTAATATTATTTTTTACCCATTTTATTTTATTTTATTGCATTTATTTTTATTTTATTTTATTGCATTTATTTTTATTTCATTTCATTTTAGTTTGTTTTGCTTTATTCCATTTTATTAAATTTTATTTTATTTTATTTTATTTCATTTGCTTTTCTATTTTTTATTACGATTTCGACAGTCGGGAGATCTTATTTATTTAAAAGAAGGATAAAAGGTGATACAATACTACGAACATAAAATTAGCGCATCAGTATGCTAATTTAAACCTCGTAGTATGATAAGACGTTTTATATCCTTTTAATAAATAGGTACTACCGATTGGATAATTCATTATCTGAAAACCGTGATACACGCACATCAAATGTACTACCGTATTCATGTATGGATAATTTTTTAGACAGATATGTACAGGCTTTTTCTACAATTGCGTGGTAGTGCTTCGATCTATAAATATTTCATTAAGCAAAACTCTACTTTTTTTTAGACATTAATATTAGAAAGTTGCAATTTGAAATTAAGCTAATGGAATTCCGTTTTAATATATTTAAAAAACTTGTTATTAAATTACGAGCTCAGAAAATTAAAATGTTATTTTATCACTGAAACCGAGTGTGCTTCTAATAACGTGGACACACACACACACACACACACACACACACACACACACACACACACACACACATATATATATATATATATATATATACATACTAGCAAAAGTACCCGTCGTTGACTGGGTTCAAAAACAGCCTACAGAAAATGGACTCTGATTTATGAAAGTATGATAGGTTATGAAAAGGAAGGGTTGTAAAGAGAACCAAAATATGATGAAAGTAAAAATAAAATAGATAAACCCCATAATTTATTATCCCATACCTGTTCACACTGAAACACTTATCACAATGTTCTGTGGATCTATATTAAAAAAAAAAACTTGTAAAACTTTGTGACATATTTCCATTCTATGATTGTCAGGCGCGAACGAACACCCCATAATTTTATTATACCATATTTCTTCAAGCTGAAATATAATTATCAAAGTATACTTACACAGATAGATATGAAAAGTCTTTATTAAAGTGTGTGCATATTTCCATTCTATGGAGGCCAGGCGCAAACGCAGACCCCACAATTTTATTATACCATCTCTATTTAAGTTAAAACATACTTATCAAAGTATTCTTATGTACATCTATACCAAAAACACTTGTAAACGTTTTTCGTTTTAAATTTTTTATTTTCATACTTTGTGGACCAGGCGCGTACGCAGACCCTACAATTTTAATGAATCATCATTATGCCCGATCAAACATACCCATTCATGTGTCTCGATATATATTCTATCATTATATTTGATCAGTTTTCTATAGGAGCATATTCGTGACCAGACACACACACAGACGTTCAGCTTCATATTATACTAGCGGAGGTACCAGGCGTTACCCGGCTGTTTGGAGGTGTGTGTTGGTGGGGGGTAGATTAAAACAACCCTGTTAAAAAATTCGTTGTAACAGAAAATAAGTAGTTTTAGCAAAAAGGTAGGCTTGAACCCCGAACGTTTGATGCGGCGCTGGAAAGGAAATGGAAAAAAAAAGGCTGCAACCTAACCATCTCGACCACGGGAACAGATACATTGATACGTGTATTAAGTTGCCGTTTATAAACCGAAATTAGCAGGTGCGACAACGTCAAATTGCGGAAGCCAGTTTCTGTTTTTCCCGCTACGCGGCGATCAAACAATAAAAAAGCACAAAAAACTATCGTAAGGCAAACGAACGATGAAAACAGAAAAACGGACACGTGAAATATGGCTTAAATAAGCCTGATCCGATATTGAAATTAAAAAAAAATCGGTGGGTACCAGGGTGTTTTTGGGTGTCGCTAAGAATAAGCGAAGTAAAAAAAAATCAGAAAAACGAACGTTACGTGAACAATGGCTTAAATAACACTGGTTCAATATTTAAATTTAAAAAATCGAAAAAAAAACATATCACACAACGATTCGAACCCAAAACGTTCAGAGAATGAACCAAGGACTTAACCAACTGAGCTAACGCGACGTACATGAAATTTGTTTGGCTTTTCAGCTATTTAAAGTACATCAGGTCACGACGTCATCTGACGCATGCGTAGAATCGGTCATTGTCACGAGAGGACCGTTTTTGTTGACCCCCCCCCTTCGGTCGAAAATTGTCGATTTCGGGGTGAACATGTTAACGTTTTCGGCCAATTTTTTGATATTTTTCGAGCAAAGGATGGACCTTCGATGTGATACCGAGTTTCTGAATTTTCGTCGTGTCTCTCGAAAGTTTTTAGCAGACATCCAAACATACACACAGACATACATACATACATTTTCGCTTTTATATATATAGATATACAGGGCGACCCCCCAAAAGCGGGCCCCAAATCTAATTACGCCCCGTGTGTTTTGTCCGAATGAAAGTAAACTTTGGTCATAACTAGTTTATCATATTCAAAACATCACATCAAAAACTAGGGCCTTTGACCTTTTTTTCTCCGTTCTAGAGCATATGTTCTAGATGGCCTCCATTTAGCTTTTGTTTGTGTTTTTTTGGTCCCCCTGTATATATATATATATATATATATATATATATATATATATATATATATATATATAGAGAGAGAGAGAGAGAGAGAGAGAGAGAGAGAGAGGGAGAAAGTCAGATTATGTCATTATATAGTAGGCATGAAAGAAGACCTACTAGAGAAAGGAGAGCCTTCTTGACTGAGATTCTTTTTTTCTTTTTGTTTTCTTCCTCTATTGCATCATTCGCATTGCATTTTATATTTTGTTATACTAGCATGGGTGCCCGGCGTTGCCCGGGTGTTTGAAGGTGTGTGTTAAGCAAAAACAAAAAAAAAAAGAAAAAGTGGTAGTAGGAAGGCAGGCTCGAACCCGTACCACGAAGAAGGAAAAGAACGGGGAAAAACGTGACGTCTTTGTTGTTACGACCATCGCCAAAACGGAAGTGACATAGGTTTAAATTAAGGCTAAACAATCGAAAAGAGGGGATGGCTTTCGAAAATATCGGCGAAAAAAGAGGCCCCTTCCTGTAGAAAAGCGCCTAGTGTAGGGTGAAAAAATTAATGTTTTTAGCCAAATTTTCGGAATTTTTCGTCTGAAGAGTCCAGCTTCAGAACGATACTGATCTTATGAAAATCCGTCGCCTCTGTCGAATGTTTTAGGCAGACATGCAAACATATATATATATATATATTTATATATTTTTCGACGCAACCCGATTAAAAAGCTTCCTCTATCTCTTAATACCCTTTATGTAAAATTTTAAATGCTTAGACCACAAATTTTCTGAGTAATTTGGAAGGTACTGCATACATTAATTTTTTAAAAGCTTGACCCCTATTATGACCCCTTAACATTTATTGTTTTGGGATCAAATTGAGTTATTAAGTTAGATCCATGTTCACGGAACCTATATCTAGAATTTCGATGGTTTATACCCAAAATTGTCGGAGGAGTTTGGTAGAGTTATCATAGGTCAAATCGTTGAACTTTGACCCCTTAACAACCGGATTGAAAAATTTTCCCAAATCTCAATACCCTGTATATCAAATTTAGAGTCTGTAGACTGAAAATTGATAGAGTTATTTCGTTGGAAAATGCACACAGATACACACAGACAGACACACACATTAACATTTATATATATATATATATATATATATATATATATATATATATATATATATATACTAGCATTTCAGCCCGGCGTTGCCCGGTTGTTTCGAGGTGTATGTTGAGCTACAGAAATTTTTTAAAATTTGACCCCTATTATGACCCCTTAAAATTTATAGTTTTGGACTCAAATCAAGTTATTACGTCAGATCCATATCAAAGAAACCTATATTTAAAATTTCAAGTGCTTAGACCCAAAATTCTCTGAGGAGTTTAGTAGAGTTCTTAAAGGTCAAATCGTTGAACTTTGACCCCTTAAAAGCCAAATTTCTGGCCGAAAATGGATTACAAAGATTTTCCCAAATCTCAGTACCCTGTATATCAAATTTCGAGTCTGCAGACTTAAAATTGACAAAGTTAATCTATAGGGAAATGTACACAGACAGACACACACAGACACAAAGATACACGCACACCACCTTCACTTTTATAGATATACTAGCATTTCAGCCCGGCGTTGCCTGGATATTTAGAGGTGTATGCTGAACAAACACAAAAAAGGGTTATTTTTTTTTTAATTTGAACCCTATTATGACCCCTTACAATTTATTGTATTGGGCTCAAATCAAGTTATTAAGTTAGATCCATATCCAAGGAACCTATATCTAAAATGGCAAGTGTGTAGATCCAAAATTGTCGGAGAAGTTTGGTAGAGATATCAAAGATCAAATCGACCCCTTAACAGACAAATTTCCGGCCGAAAACCGATCACATCGATTTTTCCAAAATCTCAGTATCCTTTATATATCAAATTTCGAGTCTGTAGACTTTAAATTGACATACTTATTGCGTAGGGAAATGTACACAGACAGACAGATACACAGACACACAGACAGACACTCAGACACGTTCATTTTATAGATATATAGACTAGCAGTTCCGCACGGCTTTGCTCGAGCCCTGTGTACTCTTCATAAGGTCATCTGCATATGTATATATTAAAAAGTGTTAATATGTACAGTAACGCCTTTCTATATAATAGTCCTCCTTAACTACCATAGAGAAAAGAGAGATAGGAATTTTCACTTTTATAGATATATAGATAGATACATTTTTTTTAATTCAATTTTCACTCCAAACAAGGCACAGTGCCACTTTGAAGCAGGTGGCTACTATTAGGGACTTAATTAGCGGGGTCATTATGAATGGAGATGAGTAGAAAGATGTTTGTTAACATTACACTTCAACTTCTGAATATCATTGCAGTTGGGAAAGCAGAATCCCGGAAGGGAGTTCCAAAGACCCGTAGTTCTGTGGAAGAAACTATTGGAGTAAAAGGCTTTCTTGCACCTAGGGATCTCTACTGTAAAGGGATGAGACTTAGTAGCTTGTCGGGTTTTTCGGGGGTAGTTACGTCGGGGAGGTACAAGTGTTTGCAGTTCGTCAGAGCATTCACCATTAAAGTATTTGTAGAACAGGCAGAGGGATGCAACATCTCGTCGATGTCCTAGATGACAGTTCAGGACGTATCAGGTTGGCGACTCTCTTTTGAACCCTGTCCAGGAGCGAGAGACAAGCAGCAGATGCACCAGCCCAGATGTGACAACAGTACTCCATACATGGGCGAATGGTGGCCTTATAGAGGTACAGGATACTGTCAGGCGTAAGTAGTTTTCTAGCACGGTAGAGGGAGCTAACCTTCCTTGCAGCAGCCTTGGCAATGCTCTCAATGTACCTATTCCAATTCATATTCCCTGTAAACGTAAGGCCGAGTAGTTTAAAAGAAGTACTTTAAGGCAATGTATTCTGGACCATTGCTATTGGTGGTAGAGAATGCTTCTTGTAGTTATTGAAGGAAACAAGCTTAGTCTTAGCAGCATTGAATGTAACCAACCATTTTTGTCCCCATTCCACTATGGATTGGAGGTCATCCTCTAGTGTTTCTGCCATTTCCTTGGATATGTGTTCATTTGTTTTCCCCTCATATCTGTTATAGAGAGTGGTGTCATCGGCAAATATACCCATCTCCGAAACAATTTTATCAGGGAGGTCATTTATGAATATCAGGAATAATAGAGGTCCAAGGATAGACCCCTGAGGTACTCCCGCATTTATGTCATATTGTTTGGATGTACGACCGTCGAGGACAACTTTGATTTTTCTATTACTTAAGAAGGATTTAATTACATTATGAATTCTTCCAGTGATTCCATATGATCTAATTTTCCTTAGAAGACCATCGTGCCATACCCTGTCAAAAGCCATAGATATATCAAGGGCCGCCGCTCTACCCTACCCTGTTTTATCCAATGAACGGTATATACGTTCAGAAACTACAGTTAAGATATCTGCTGTTGAATGGGCTTGCCTGAATCCATATTGTTTGTCAGTCAGGAGCTTAGCAGCTGTTAGGTGCTGGACTAGGGCTTGATTAACTAAGGACTCAAATATTTTGGCGAAAAGCGGGAGGAGGCTAATGGGGCGATAATTTAGTGGGTCAGTTCTTTCACCAGAATTCTTGAAGACTGGTACCACAGAGGCGGTTTTCCAGCAGTCGGGAAAACAAGATTCGTTAAGGCATTTATTGTAAAGTTTGGACAGAACTGGAGCAACCTCGGCAGAGCATTTTTTTAATAGCACAGCCGGGATGAGATCTGGTCCACATGCTTTTGAGGTGTCTAGGTTTTTTATAATAGCATGTACCTGAGAAGGAGTGATTTTCAAATCGTCTAGTGTGGCGTCTGTTCGCAGAGGAAAATCAGGGAGTGAGATGTGTACCGAGTTCAGTGTGGAGTTTGAGGCAAACCGACTGGCAAGCAGATTAGCCTTGTCAGTTGCCGTGTAAGCAACCCCATGATTGTTTGATAGTGGGGGAATAGTTGACTGTCCATAATTTACTACGCTGTTGTAGAATTTCCAAAAATCCCGGGTTCCTAATTTCTGTGCTTCGATGCGTTTTCTGGTGGTTTCAGAATAATCTGTCTTAGCTGTCTCTATCTCTCTGTTACAATTATTTCTAGCTTCTATAAACTTCTGTTTGTTTGAGCTGGACTTATGTCGGTTGAATCTGCGGAACGCATGCTGCCTTTGATAAATGGCAGCTGCACAAGCAGAAGTAAACCATTGGGGAGAGTGGTGCTTGCTAATATAGACTGATATATTGGATGCAATATATAGTAATGATTTAATAAGTATTAAAAAAAAGGACTCATGCGCCACCACCGACAATCGAAACCAAAACGTTCAGCTCACGATTTATTTTGCCTCTGCCGTCAATGACTGGGCAATGAAAACATGTTTACTACAGGGCTAAAAATTACAACATGAACCAATAGCTACTACGTTATGCATTCATAATACCGGCGTTCGAACTTCACCTGGCAAATTTAATTTTTTTTAATATTTATACTTTTGCACCGAATTTTCCGGGCTAAAACCCAAATATAAAGTTTTGCATGAATTCAAATAACTTATATATGAAGTTTCGTGTCTGTAGACCAAAACTCTAGGAGGGGTTTGGTAAGCAAAATTTATTAAACAAAAATATATACATATGCATAAATATATATGGAAACAATTTTGTGCTTACTATAAACTTTTTACGCAAATATTATGCAAGTATACATCATGTAGGATATCTGCATGAATATAATTACACGTAATAATCAACTAAAAATGCTTATCCTATTAGAAAACTGAAGCAACTAAGAAGAAATTAATTGAAATGAATATTTAAAAGAATATGCAAATTATCTAGATCGTTTGCTAGTGAATGCAATTCAACAATCGATATATAAGAAAATTGTATTTTCCTTTGAAATAAATAAAAAAGAGGGGTTTTAATATGAATATCAATACACACAAAAGAAAAACGAATTTATAGGAGTATAGATAGCAGATGGTGGATTAAGTATTTTAATTACTCGCTCCTATCCGTATCGTTTTTGGTGCTTAAACAGAGGCAGACAGTGTTTAACTATAAATTTAATAATAATAATAATAATAATAATAACTAGCGGAACGTGTGGAAATTCCACAGCGGATTTTGCATATATAATATATTGTTGCCTTTCTGTGGATTTTCAGCGTGAATGGTGACGCCCAGATTGTTATTGTATCTCCTTTATTAAAACTGCAAAAGTATTATCTAAGCTAGCAGGGACGCCTGGCACACCCCGCTTAAATATGATATTTAATTCATACAGATTTCGTATATATTAAGATAGAGTCAAATTTCTAACGATTTTATATATTAGAAAGTTGTTATTTCAAAAATAAAAAAAATATATATTCGTATGAAACGGGTACACCAGCTTGAATCGAAACCAAACTCAAACATATGAAGAATATATATATATATATATATATATATATATATATATATATATATATATACAACTTGAGTTTATTCAGCTTTTATCCAAACCAAAACCAATATTATTCTTAGGATGCTTAATGTGTTTAAAATTTGGTAAAAAATTACATAAGCTAGTGGCACATAGTCTCGAAGTAATGAATTAGTATGTGGCATCTGTTATTGCAAACCTACGATACTTTTGTCCAGAGGGGAATTTATGCAGTCAAAATATTATATAGGAGATAATAATCTGTATATCTATCAAATTGAATCTAATGTTTGTATGCGGAACATTGCTTACCAAATTAATCTGTCAATGTTTGTTCTACAGATTTGAGAATTGATATATAGGTAATTAATTCCTACGGAACAGGCGCAATTACACTGAACGTGGGTCTTCTATGCATGCGTACATATACAGAACACGTTGAACAACGTTACTTTTTAAAGGTTTCATCTGCATACAGAGTTATCTGAGATAGCAAGCAATAACGCTGTAGCGTTACATATTTTGCTTTCGAGTCTAGCCGACAACACATAAGTAATTTTTATAACTTTTGAAATCACAGCTACGTAGTGGGTACAATGAAATAATCAATAGTGAATTGGCTGTATAACAATCTTACGAAATTTGCATAAATTGGCGGTATAATAATATTACGAAATTTGCATAAATTGGTTGTATAACAATCTTACGAAATTTGCATAAATTGGCGGTATAATAATATTACGAAATTTGCATAAATTGGTTGTATAATAATATTACGCAATTTGCATAAATTGGCTGCATAATAATATTACGAAATTTGCATAAATTGGCTGTATAATAATATTACGAAATTTGCATAAATTGGCTGTATAATAATATCACGAAATTTGCATAAATTGGTTGTATAAATATATCACGCAGTTTGCATAAATTAGCTGCATAATAATATTACGCATTTTGCATAAATTAGCTGCATAATAATATTACGCAATTTGCATAAATTGGCTGTATGATAATATTACGAAATGTGCATAAATTGGCTGTATAATAATATCACGAAATTTGCATAAATTGGTTGTATAAATATATCACGCAATTTGCATAAATTAGCTGCATAATAATATTACGCAATTTGCATAAATTTGCTGCATAATAATATTACGAAATTTGCATAAATTGGCTGTATAATAATATTACGAAATGTGCATAAATTGGCTGTATAATAATATTACGAAATTTGCATCCAGTAAAATATCATATTTAAGTGTATTTTATGACGACAAGCTTACGCCGAGCAGTGTGCTAGTCTGTAGAACTATATGAATGCAATTTTCTCTGTGTATGTGAGCTCGTTCCTTATATACTCTGAAACGGCTGAAGAGATTTTCTTTAAAATCTACAGAACCTAAGTGTATTTGTCTTGTGTGCTCTCAGTAAAGTTTTGTCTCAGAATACCCCGTGATAATTACCTATAATCGAAACAGTTATTTTAATTTATCTATCATCGAGAAATCCATTTTTCCTTGCCGTAATTGGAAACAATGATAGAACAACGGGCCGTGAAAATTCTACTGTGTGTAAGTTGATAGATTTTATTGTTGTTTTTTTTTTTTGCGTGACGGTTTCTATATGTTTAGACCCCGCACGTGGGGATCTTAATATTTTTTCGTAATTACAATTATATAAATGCAACTTTGTCTATCTATGTGTTCGTTCCTTATACTCCGAAATGGCTGAACAGATTTTCTTTAAAATTTACAGAACATTAGAGTACATGTCTGCGAGTTATCTTAGTTAAATTTTGTTTCAGAATACCCCATGATAATCACCGGCAATCGATAATCGAAACCGTTGTTTTCATTATCTATATCGATAAAGCAATTTTTCCATGTTGTAATTGCCAACAATGGTAGAACAACGTGCCGTGAAAATTCTACTGTGAGTAAGTTGATCGCGTGTTTTTTTTTTTTTTTGTTTTTTGCATGACGTAGTTTGTAGGTTCAAACTAAGCACGTAAATAACTTAATTTTCTTCCGGTAAATTTTTTTTAAAGAACTTGGTAATTAACGTGTTTTTTTTTTTGTTTTTTTTTACATGACATTATCTGTAGGTTAAAAATAAGCACGTACATTTCATTTTATTTTCGGAAAAATTTTAAGAACTTGGAAATATACGTGTGTTTTTTTTGTTCTATTTTTTGCATGTTATCTGTAGGTTCAAACTCCGCACGTGAATTTCTCATTTTTTTCATTACATGCAAGGAATTTTAAAAGACTTAAAAATTAAGGTGTTTTTTTTTATTCGAAACCGTTATTTTAATTTATTTATCATCGGTAACGCCATTTTTCCATGTCGTCGCTTAGCAACAATGATAGAACAACAGGCCGTGAAAATTCTACTGTGATTAAGTTGATAGCGTGTTTTTTTTCATAACGTGATCTGTAGGTTCAAACGCCGTACGTAAATTGGTTAATGTTTTTTACATTAATTGAAAAGAACCTTTTTAGACTTGAAATATACGTGTTTTTTTCTTACATGACGTGGTCTTTAGGTTTAAAACTCGCACGTAAAATTCTTAATTCTTTTCTTTTTCGTAAACTTGAAAGAGGTTCATCTAACAGTCGGTGTAATGTAAAGTAAAATATATTTTGGGCCAAGTTCTGCATTGAAGCATCTGAAGCTTTCTCGCGGGCGATTTCACGCATTTTAGTGATAATACGCATATAGGAATGTGAAATATCCGTTGATCATCATTCAATCCCGAGCAACGTCGAGTCTCCTTGCGAGTAATAATAAAAGAGGTCGTTATTATATTAGTAATAATGCATTTTCAAATAATAATAATAATAGTTAATTAAAATAGACCTACTTTTGTATTAATAATAATTGTAAGAATACTATGATAATAATAATAATATATATATATATATATATCATTATATATATATATATATATATATATATATATATATATATATATATATATATATATATATATATATATATATACGTATGCCCCTATTTGTTAGGTGCCACTCTCAGCGTAATAACACAGATTTTTGCTGGGCCTGTCGCATAAGAGATTTTTCATAATCCCATTTTTATAGAAGTCTCTCTCTCTTTCTTTCTCTCTCTCCCCCCTCTCTCTCCATCTCTCTTTCTCGACTGACCAGTATGCAGTGAACACGCAGATTTGTGTGTCCCGTTTACAGAGGAAGAGGGGACATCGAGTGCAAAATATTAGCTAGCGGAGCCTGGGTTATGATAAAAGAAATCATTTTTAATTTACACCTTTTTTAAAATAATGTATAATGTTATAAGATCAAGAACTAAAGTCATTCTCTATAAAATTGTCACCACTAAAGCAAATATCCCAGCCAGGAATCAACAACAAGCAGACATCACAGCCAGAGCAATCCAAGGAGGCAATGGTCTGGAATGGACAGCGGCCAAGCAGAAGAGGTCCACGCCATTGAGGTATCTCTTATCGTGTTTGAATACCGCTTGATAACACCTGTGGGGCTGATAACGTTCGCATGAGAAAGCAAGCAACTCTCTCCGGCAAACGAGCGTTTGTTCACACCGGTGGAGCTAGAAACGTTCCCACGACGATCAAGTAACGCCCCGCCGGCAAGGAATGGATTATAATCGTATATACATTCAGATAACTCTTCTTAACATTAGTGTTATTCACAGAATATTAGGATCGATGTAACCGCTAACCTTTAAGAGTATTTATTTGCTCCCCTACCGAGCAAATTAGGCACACGGCCAATTTTTAATGTGAGGAGTGAAGGGGAAATGGGAACCAACTCCCCGGGGTGTAGGGGATCTGGATAGTGAAAATTGGTATGAAGGGGTTCCCCTACATTGACTAATAACTTATATGTGGGTTGCCCCCACATATGGTCTTTTCTTGACACTTGTTGTCCAGGCCTCGAAGGGCTCGGGCCAACCTTTAAGTGTATCCTGTAAAACTTTAGATTCTTTCTGTAGATCTTAGGGATCTGCACATAGTTTCAAACAGAAATATATTTTTTTAATCCACGGAGGTAACATGCTCTCTTTCTCGTCAGCCATGAATGGGTAGGAATCTGTAAGTAAGACACACTCGCTAAGACCTGTGCTTTATTGGATACAGTCGTTTGTAACATTTAGTTATGGTTTCACTCTTCTGGAAATTGAAGGTTCGATCCCCAGTGCAGGTGACACTTAAAATATTATCACGCACTACTACTGAGTTCCATACAATCATAAGTGACTGAACGAAACCATTGATAAAGTAAATGTTTTTTAAATTTCCCGCAGATTTTTAGTTCAACAAAAATATTATTAGTTCGACGGAAACATTTTTGAGTTCTGCATGATAGACCTTAACATAGTAAGACGTTGAATGAATAATTCCGAAAATGAAAACTGTAGTCCGACTAATTTATATGATATATATTATCACTCATTATTTTAAAAATTCAGAATCATTGAATAGTTAAATCTAATATATCATTGATAATAATAATAAAGAATAATAATATACACCCATAGGATGATATCCAATGGGTAATCTAAAGTGATATATAAAGTAATTTATAGTATCCAGTACAGAGAATCATGAAATATATGGCTGCACAGTAAAATATGAAAATACAATTATTGAAAATTCTTTAATTTCACACAATTATTATACAATCATTCATTTCGTTAATCTATTGTTAACATTGCCTTTCCCTAAAAATCAGTTAAAATAATTCATAGAAAGACATCGAGTACTTATTAGGTTGTTGCATAAAGATTTTTTCTTAAAACATATTTTAGTATTTGGCAAAGTTGTGTATACCATTAGCACGTATTCTGTTCTATAAGATAATGCTCGTCGTTTTTGCTCATATATTTTTTCTCGTTTTTTAGAACCGTCAAATTGATTTTTAAGCAGATAAAAATCACATTTTCGGCACCTGCTTTTTCCTCCCTTTAATCGGAGTCAAAAAGCGAGTGAAGTGACCAAGAATATTTCTGCCGTATATGAAGAAAACGCTATAGCTGAGTGAACTGTTCGAGCTTGGTTTACCAGATTCAAACACTGTAATTTTGACCTCGACGACGCTCCTTATTCCGGAAGATCAAACACGATAGACCGAGACCAACAGAGGATTCTTTTGAAGGTAGATGGCCATCAGACATGTTGAGAATTAGGTAAGAAAAATCAAGTGTGGTTTAAGATAATTTCACAGCATCTTCTGTCGATGGGATTCACATAAAAACTTGGAGCTTGGTTCCCACACGAACTTACTTTTGCTCTTAAAATTCTTGGATCTTCTTAAAAATAAGTCGGAACTTATGTAACAACTTAATACACTAAGGGCTATGTGAAGGTTGCCAACATCCCAAGTCAAATTGTTTCTGTGGTACGAATTGGACTCCATCGATGCACGCAAGTTATCAGTGTCGTTAACTATCCAACCAACGTCACGTCCATTGAATTATTAACAGTAAGGAAAATAATAACACATCAAATAATAAAATAATTATATTAAATATACATCAAAATAACACATGAAATATCGTACAGCTAATAATCCGCAAAAATTATAAGCACAGATATTCAAATAGGAATACATTACTGTCATAAATATAATACGATTAAGAAAGCAATCAGCAATGAGAAAAAAATCTGTGCAAAAACATATAAGTAAGTATTACTTCATTTGAGATTTTTATGTCATGGAAGTCTCTGCAACTGCCACCAGAAAAAATGCTTCTATTAAATACATGTTCAAATGCTGTACAGATATAAGAGGTCATTAAAGGATCTCCAAGTATTAACTGTCCATAAGACTGTCTGATAGCTTTTAACCGTTCGGCAGAAAAAAGTGAATTATTTTGTAATAAATTTTGTATTTTTTTTACATGGAGGTCACCACTTATCAAGGCCCGGAAGCCACTCGGGGATAAGGATTATTGCATGTACTTTAATCAATGGGATAGTGTCGTAGTATTCGTTAGTATTGGGGATTTGATAAAGTGTCTTATTTAAGGGAGCGGTTTGTCAGGAATTTGTTTATGTTGGACTTAAAGACATCCAAGTTGTAGTCAGGTGGTAAACAGGCAAACGGCAGAGAGTTCCACAGTCGTGCACTTCTAATAAAGAAGCTCTTCTCATGGATTCTACGCTTTGATTTGGGCGCAGATAAAGAGTGGGGAAAATTAATGACACTGTTTTAAGCCAGACGGGTGTTTTGTCGTGAATGATTGACGAGGGGGACCAGAGATTTGAGCTCAGACGAGCACTTTCCATGAAATGCGAATTATATAAGATTTGTAATCTTTAGATAATGTATCACATTCTTTGATTTTTGCCGGAATGAATTCAAAAAAGGATAACTCAAATGCCAATCCAGGCGAAAGGATTTTAGAAGCCTAATTTAATATCTTAATAATTCAATAATTTTTGTTAACATATTACAATAACAAAATTATTAAAAGATATAACAACTTGCTTGTATAATAGTTTAATGTACAGATAATACTTCAATAATTCAAATGAAATTGCAACATCATTCTCATAAAAAACATCTGCCAAAATATTATATTTATAAAAAAATCTTAGGATAACGAAACAAAAAATGGATGTAAAATAATTCTTAGTCAAATATGTTTATAATTTTTTTTTCTCCATATGCCTTTCCCCCATACATGCTGTGTAATCGATTAATAAATGTGTACTAGTTTCATAACTGCAAGAGACCAAAGTAAAGTTTGAATTTCTGGAGGAATTTCAAAAGTACCGCCTCTTATTTTTATTCCGCCTAATAGATCATAGTGGATTAGAAATAAATTGTTTTGGATACTAAAATTATGCATTAATGAGCTGAAAGTTTAATCTTTCTATTAAAGATATTGACGGTGGGAGAGTTTAATAACGAAATTTCTATCATAAGCAGATCAGTAGTATATATTATTTATCATTGATAATTGTTTAAACATGAAGCACAAGAATCTCTAAGTATAAAATATTTATCAATATTTATTAAATGTATATATATATATATATATATATATGTATATATATATATGTATTTATATATATGCATATATATATATATATATATATATATATATATATATACTTATTTATTGAGATTGTCGGACTGACTTCCTCATCTTGGTTGTTATAGTCACAACTGCATGGGATGGAGTATATGCCTACCATACATACGCGGCATCTCCAAAAAGATTCAGAGAATATGTGCACCCTACAACATCAGGACGGTAATCAAGAGCGAATCAACATTCAGACGGCACCTGGTACGAGTGAAGCCTCTCATAGAGGAGAACATGACCAAGAACTGCATATACTCCATCCCATGCAGTTGCAGAAAGGTTTACAAGGGTGAAACATGCCGCCCCTTCAAAGTAAGGGTGGAAGAACATCGAAAAGCGGTAACTAAAGGGGAGACGGAAAAATCGGATCTAGCCAACCATGTCTGGATGGAGGGGGGACCATCGCCCCCTATGGGATGAAGTAAAAATAATAAACAGAGAGACCCACTGGAAAGTGAGAAAACTTAAAGAAACAGCTCACATACTCGGACATAACAACCTAGTGAGCAAACCAAGCATAGAGCTGAATGCAATTTGGACACCTCTAATAGAGAGAGAAAACCTTGAATAACAACATAGGTTTAACATTAACAAAAACCAACTAAGAATTGTACTAGTGACATATGGCCGAGTGGTCCTAGACGTTGTATCGTATAAGTTTACAATTAATTAAGTCAATCCTGAACGAAGGCAGTGAAAAGTAACATTCAAAACAGAGAATCAGCAACTATGTCCCAGAGCCTAGCTGGAGTCCGAACACGGTACCCCCGTAATAATAATAAAGGGTTGGGTTCGAGACTCCTAACAAACGGTTCCCCAGTTCGATACAAAACACCTTATGAAGGCCGGAGTGCAAAACGGCTGAAACGTTGTGACTATAACAACCAAGATGAGGAAGTCAGTCCGACAATCTCAATAAATGAAAACACGTCGTCTCAAAAATACAGACAATTACTATATATATATATATATATATATATATATATATATATATATATATATATATATATATATTCAAACTGAAAGCCCAATACACTTAAACATGATATTTTAATTTATGCAGACTGATTGGTATTGAATCAATCCTCTATTGATTATTATTTATTACGTAACAACTAATTTGCCCCGTGGACGAAATCGCAAAAAAAAAAAAACAATAATAATGATAATATCATCTAACAAATTCCCTCTATGTTTAATTACAATATCACGGCAGCTAATATATGGGCTTGACGATAAATGCCCTGGAAAAGTCACTTCAAGTTGATGTATAGTTTTAAAATATGCAAACGGTGAAATGATTTGCTGCGATTTTAAAGTGTCCTCTTCTTTTATCGTAAATTTAACTAATTAATAAGAAAAAAATTAAATAAAATTGGGAGGTACACCCGGGTTTGAACAGGAGATCGTTCTATCCGTAGCCAAATGCCCCACAACTAAGCTATATTTCGAGATTATAATATATCTGTTTTTAAAGAACAAATGATTTGCTAAGATTTTATTATCTCTCATAGCCGGTGTAACGTAAAATATTCCCCTGAAAAACACATTTTTTAAAAATCTATGACAGAGAAAAGTTATTTTTGGGATCGGACTTCTTTGTTTTTCGATATTCTTCGGTGGCAAACATATCTAATTACAGTGCGAGACATATAAATTAGCTTTGTGTGAAATTTGCAAAAGATAGGCTCAACCGTTTCGGAGTCTACGAAGAAGACACTCACACACATGCACAGAAAGGGGTACTTGTACAGTTTAATCAAGACATTCAAAAATGCAAATATCTAAAAAGAGGTTATATTGTACGTATCCGCTTTGGACTGAAGATCTCCGAAAAAAAATAATTTAATTTGATCGAGTGTTATTTTTTTTTTTTTTTTTACAGTTGAAAAACACGAACTAATGAGAACGCGTTGAAGTCAGCCATTATAGAATTAGTTGAACACGCCACGGGGAGATAACTACATTGTAAAGCGCCGACACTCCCTCCTCATCTTTAATACTAGCTTTTCTTCCTAAAAATCGAACCTTTGGCTCGGTATCATAACAAATTGTTTTATCGCTGTAAACAAAAAAACAACTTCATGAAATTAAGCGAAATATTTTTTTCGGAGAACTTCGTTCCATAACGGATACCTGCAATATAACCTTTTTCCGATATTTTCATTTTTTAATGTCTTGATTAAACTGTACAAGTACCCAGAAAGGTACTTATATATATATATATATATATATATATATATATATATATATTAAGCCCCCCCCCACTCTTTGGGTAGAGCACTGTCGTAAATAATCTCACCCGCTACTTAATTGGCTGAAAATGCGAAGCTCGTTGTTTGTTTACGAACAGGCGATTTGAGCATTATAAAAGTGGTGGCGGGTGTCTATTTAAATAGACATTCCGACGAGTTATTTACGGGCGTCGATTAGGAGATCTGCCGACTGTCAACACGACGGTTATAGGTTCAATCCTTGGCTTGGGAGAGATGCTAGTCTAGCGGCACTGATGAGTTGTGATACAACGAAACAGGACTGTATGTCGATGACTACAAATATATATATATATATATATACATATACATATACATATATATATATACATATATATATATATATATATATATATATATATATATATATATATATATATATATATATATATATATATATATAAAGACCGTTCCACGAGTTATGCCTCTTATTTTCCTTCCGCCCAAATGGATAATTAGGGATTGCAAGGTGCATTTTTATGAGAACTGACTTTGACAGTTGTTTTTTTCTGTTTCAGATATTTACGATGTGGGATTCTCAGAAACCAACTCCTGTCATGGACGTGCTTTAAAAGCAGATATGCATCATTGAATTCCTGGCAAGAATGCATTGAGAATGGAAGTGACTACATAGAAAATTAATTCTGGGTAAAAAAAATCACTTGTTTAAATAGTACTACTCCCGTCTCCGTCGCCCTCTAACTTTTTTTAGTTCAAATAAAAACACGCTTAATTTTATGAACGGCCGTCGTAATAAAATATAAAAGAATAGTATCATAGAAAAGATTTGCACTAAAATAAAACGTTTTTTTTTTTATTCACTTATTGTCTTCGGTATTCATTGCAGGGAATGTAAATTGTGATGCAAACCACACGTTTGTTTGACCTTGTAGGAATAAAATTTCATGTTCTTTCTGTTTGCCTTGACAGTTATTTCCAAACGGGTCATCACCCATTTCCCAAAGCGAATCTCGCCTATGAATACGACAAAAATAAAAACATCTTTAGAATATCGAACACGTTAGGAAGAATACAAGTCAGAAATTTTAATTAAAAACAACTTTAAAATAAACCAACAAATCTCAGTGAATTAACCTCCGTTCACTTTATCAATCTCTTCTCATCCCTCGCTTTTCTTTCTTCCCCCCTCTCCCTCTATATTATATTTGAACAAATTTCATACCTAAAAAAAAAAAAAAAAAAAAAAAAAAACAGTGAGTCATGCTAGGAAGTGTAGGAAGTGATATTTACGGATATTTAAATTCAATCTCAAGGCAACCAGCAATTAACACAAAAGTTTAGAGAATTTAAGAGCCTTGTATTCTTAGTCAACGTGCATTAAAAGCAAACAGTCAGAAAGTATTAAACGACAGAAAGTTGGAGTATTGCGTTTTCACTAAATTAAACCGCTGTTTTGTAAAATTCTTTAAAGAGGGTTCAAGTCAAATTTCTTTACAAATGTGTTGATAACTGTATCAATTTATAAATTGACGGTTATTTTGCCCCTACATACCAGAGTGTTTCATTCTAACACCATCATTAGTCTTGGAAGTGATAATTACTGACAGTCGCGAGAATCTTATCATATTAAAAGTTATATTTGTCTTCGTAGAAGGTTATCTTAAGGACATCGGGAAGTAATCAAAGAAAATTAGGTGCTGTTAAAAGCCATGTCAACTTGCATAAATAGAAAACAAACGGAGAGTATTCACCGACGGGATGTCGGAATGGTTTATCAGCACATAAGCTGACTGTTTTTTTCTCAATTTTCTTAAGAGGGTTTCACTTTACTTTCTTAAAGCGGCTTTAAAACTGAGTATGTTATTTATTTCTTCAGTTTTCATAGTATGCACAGAATGATTTTAAAATTGTAATTAAGATATGTTGAAATAACTGGAAAGGTGGAAATATTTTGTGACATCAGGCATACTAAATGATTAACTGTTTTGCTTACTTGCTTGAATTCTTGCATAGTAAAGGAAAACAATCATTAATGGCATGATGGAACAAGAACGGAGCAAGAAAAGACTGAAAACAGAAAGTAAAAGCAAAAACAAAAAAAAAACAAAAGAGTTAACGTGAGAGAACGGGAAAGACAAATGAACGAAGTTAAAGAGCGCAGATTAAGAGAGAGAGAGAGAGAGAGAGAGAGAGAGAGAGAGAGAGAGAGAGAGAGAGAGAATGAAATAAAGAATCCGGTGCATATATATATATATATATATATATATATATATATATATATATATATATATATATATATATATATATACTAGCATTTCAGCCCGAAGTTGCCAGGGTGTTTGGATTTGTCTGTTGAGCAAAAAAAAAAAAAAAAAGCGTGGTAGTAGGAAGGCAGGCTCGAACTCGTACCGCGAAGGAGGAAAAGAACGAGGAAAAAACCTTACGTCTTTCGCCAAACAGGATGTGATTTATGTTTAAATTAAGGCTAGACAATCGAAAGGAGAGGATGACTTTAAAAAATATCGGAGATATAGGAAAGTGCCTAGTTGAAGTTGAAGGTTAAGATATTAATGTTTTTAGTCACTTTTTCGATATTTGTCGTCTTAAAGGTCGAACTTCAAAAGGATACTGATCTTGGTAAAATCCGTTGCCTCTGTCGAAAGTTTTAGGCAGACATGCAAACATACATACATACATTTATATATTGGTAACGAAAAATTTTCGACCCAAACTTATCTCTGAATACCCTTTATGTAAAACTTAAAAAATTAGACTAGAAATTTTCTGAGTTCTTTGGTAGAGACTGCAGAGGTCATTTTGTTAAACTTTGACCCCTATTATGACCGCTTTACATGTATTGCTTTGGGCTCAAATCTAGTTATTAAGTTAGATCCATGTCCAAGGAACCTATATCTAAAATTTCAAGTGTTTAGACCCAAAATTGTCGGAGGAGTTTAGTAGAGTTTCAAAGATCAAATCATTGACCTTTGACCCCTTAACAGCCAAATTTCCGGCCGAAAACCGATCACAAAGATTTTCCCAAATCTCAGTACCCTGTATATCAAATTTTGAGTCTGTAGACTTAAAATTGACAGTTATTGCGTAGGGAAATGTACACAGACAAACAGATAGACACACAGACACATTCACTTTTATAGATATATAGTGGTTGGTTGTTTTTGTTTTGCGGCGTATCAACCCTTTTCGGGTAATTTAATGCCTAATCTAAAGATGTTGAAGAAATTTTTTTTTAATAAAATATATTTGCTGTTTTTTAGTCGGTTTCTATTTAACTCATAGTTGGGACCCTAACAGATACTACCACTCCGAGTCAGAGTGGACCTGGGAGCAATGGTAATTAAAGGGTGGCTCCACACTTCCCAAAGCCCGCAAGCTGGGGCCTCACCATTGAATATAGATATATAGATATACTAATATATTAAACAAAATATATCCGTATACATAAATATACATGGAAACATATTTTGTTTACTGTAAAGATTTTACTCAAATATCATGCAAGTATAAATCATGTAGAATATCTGCATGAATATAATTACACCTAATAGTAAACTCTAGATGATCATTCCATAAGAAAACCGAAAAAAACTAATAGGGAATTAATTAAAATGAATGTTTAAAAGAATATGCAAATTAGCTAGATCTTTTGTTAGTGAATGCATTTCCACAACACATATATAAGAAAATTGTATTTTATCTTTAAATAAATAAAAAAGAGGTTTTTTTTAATAGGAATATCAACACACACAAAAGAAAAGCGAATTTATAGGAGTATAGAAGATGGATAGATTTAGAAAACTGTTTAAAATGGAGATTCGTGGGCTTTGTAAACTATTCTGTCCATGAATGAAGTTTAAATTTTATTTTAATTATAAAAATTAGTTGATTTGCTTTGCCGTAAAACACACACACACACACACACAAAAAAAAAAACAAGATGGACATAATAATAATAATGATAATAAATTTAAGAATAATAACTGAAATGCTGAGAAAAATACTTAAATGCGGAGATTTAATACACATGAGCCGCATGCGTGGGTCAGATAAACTTCTGCAGTGGCAAAACATGCGTTACATGGAACAAAGAACAATAAAGCTGCATATCTAGAAATGTCTGTCCCCTCACCTTTCTCCTCCCCTTGCCCAAACACCCTCCCGAAAGAATGATGCCCGATAGTTGAGAAATGTAAAGGAGGATGGAAAAACCGGGGAGAGAGCACTGACCAGACCTCCGATGGATAAGTGCGAAAAGAACTGGGACCTTTAGGAGGCGTATTGCCACTCAAATTTCAATGGAGAGCAATGGACGCTGCCAGCGAAAAATAAATGATAAACAGCTGTTGCGATAACGCAAATTTATTTGCAAATGTTATCGAACGAGGTGTAGAATACTAAAAATCTCTGGGGATTCGTTGTCACTCAGGTTCCAAGGAACATTACAGGTACTTTTCAAGGAGAGATCTTTGATGACCTGCGTGAAAGCTCCTCGTGAGCCATTAATACTGATGACGGATCTGTTGATTAACAATCTCAGCTAAATCCTCCTTCGAAAATGAAATATTACTTTTATATTATATATTTTTCCGAATCGAAGAGAAATTACTTGTTATTTTCTATCTATTAGTTTATCTTATTATCAATGTAGCTATCTATTTATTTATTTATTTAGCTGCTTATCTATCTATATGTAAATGTCTACCTATCTATCTAACTAGCGAAGTAAACAAGAGATATGAACTATGTTTTGACAAGATTATCAAAACATATCAGACCTTGTCAAACTGTGAACTGGCCAAGTTTGCACCGGAAGGTCTGAACAGCAGAAAGGAAGGGCGCGTCATCTGTCACGTGTTCCGATTTTTTTTTTTTTTGACATAGCGTAGAGTTGGATTCCAGACGTCAAACACGCGCATGAGTAAACGGATCGTCCCCCCTCCCTGCAAACGACACTTGGGTAGTGAAATAACATATATGAAATCAATCACCGTCTTGGATTGTTCGAAACGTCTTCGTCCAACAAGTTCCAACTTTTCCAAGAATACTTGAAATTATCAGGTAGCCCAAAAGGGCCAACGATGCAGTATAAAAGGTAAATATATGTCTAACACACACGCACGACTCAACACTTAGACTGGCCAAGGGCAGTAAAATAGACTGTTACAGATATATGTAGAGAAGACAACACATGGTTTAATTAGTGCAGAACTGCATACATTTTAGTAACGTATGTATGATTCAAACAAGTACATATAGACTTGAGTACATACACAAGCACTTATAATTTAACATGTCACCTTTTTAAGATGGATACTATACGACATTTATAGAGGAGTACGTGTGAAACCCTTAAAAATCGACAACCATTTCAGTATGTAGAGTGGAAGATAACCTTCGAATACAAACTCAACGTAAAATAATTGGTACTTCTTGTTTAGGGACCCCAACGCGTCAGATGGCAAGTCTGCCATTTTGGTTCGCCAAATAGTACGTCAAAAGTACGTAAGTGCGCCAAATTTCATTCCGTCACAAAAACGTCACGAAACCAAATTTCTACAGAAAAAAGGAACTTGAATGTAGGTTTTTATATAGCGAATAAACATAAAATTACATATGAAAAACTAAGTTATTATTATTTTAATCCACCATCGGAGCTTAAGTTTATGTTTCGCTAAAGTTTATAAATCTCTCTGTGACGTATCATTAACATATTTTTGTAATACAATAAAAAGAAATAACATTTATTTTTACAAGAGAATTTATACATTTATCTTACCAATAAACATAAAATTAGTTTATTATTTTTATAAATCCAACTAACACTGTATTACATCTAAAAAGAAAAACACGATTCTTCATTTTTAGGTAATAACATGTAAACAGCCTGAAAATCTAGTGGTAAAAATACATTAAAACCTCAAACAATAAGTTCCAAGGATGGAATACTGTTGCCACATCTGGGCAGGAGCTGCTAGAAAGGACTTGTCCTGCCTTGATAGAGTTCAAAATAGACTTCGTAGCCTCGTAGGAGATATCCTTTTCTCCTCCTTGCAACCTCTATCTCACAGAAGAGATGTTGCGAGATTGTCTCTGATGTATCGTTATTTTCATGGAAAGTGTTCAACTGAGCTTCAATATATGGTCCCCCCCTCGCCAAACTTTCACAAGAAACACTCGTCTAGTTGTAAACACTATCAATAATTTCCCCCACTCTTTATCTGTGCCTAAACCTAAACGTAGATTCCATGAACAAAGCTTCTTTCTTAGAACTGCACGCCTATGGAATTGTCTTCCGTTTTCCTGCTTTCCGGCTGACTACAATATGGTTGTGTTCAAGTCTAAAGTAAATAAGTTCTTGATGAGCCGTTCCATATGAGTTATCAAATTTACCAAATTTTCATTACTAATGATTACTATATTGTCCAATTTCTACTGTACACTCTTTAACCCTTATCCTTGAGTGGCCTCTGGGCCTTGATAATGTTGTGATACCTATGTAAAAAAAAAGTTCTGTATATAAGTGTAACGCAAAATGATCACACCTTGTTGATCAGACAATCTCTAAAGGATATGCAACCAATTTTATTTGTTTTAAATTTTGAGAATGTTAATTTTTTTTTTTTTTTTTTTTTTTTTTTTTACACAGTGATCACCACTTATCAAGGCCCGGAAGCCACTCAGGGATAAGGGTTATTGTAAGTACATCACGTTAGTGAGGAGATTTTATGAAGTGTTTAATTAGGGGGGCGGTTCATTAGGAATTTGTTAACATTAGACTTGAAGACATCCAAGTTGTAGTCCGGAGGGAAGCAGGCAGACGGAACAGAGTTCCACAGGCGTGCAGTTCTAAGAAAGAAGCTTTGCTCATGAAATCCGCGTTTTGATTTAGGCACAGATATAGAGTGGGGGAAATTTTTCACAGTGGATTCAGCTAGACGGGTGTTTTTCGTGAAAGATTGGCGAGGGGGGACCAGGGATTGGAGTTCAGACGAGCACCTGCCATGACAATAACGATAAAACAAGTTTCAAATCAAACTTTAGTATAAAATATGTGATTGTTAAAAGTCATAAAAAACATTCTCCTTTCCCTAAATCATGGTGGCAATACGTAAATTAGGGAATTACAGGTGATTTTATGATTTTGCTCATCAAAGTTAGAATTAGGTGTAAACATTACTTAACTGCTAGATTTAAGACTATGATTTATTTCCTTCCTGGCGAATCCTTCATTAGACGTTGCATCCCCATTACGTTACCTAGCATCTTCTCTACTCTTACGATGAGAAGCATAAGGCTTCGAAATGTCGTGGCATAAAGAGTCCCATCTATCCCCCAACTAAATGTTTGTATATCGTTATTGAATAAATGAACTATTTTATATTTACCAATATATAATTTTTGTAACTTCATTTTCCAGTCTTATTGTTTTCTTATATATATATATATATATATATATATATATATATATATACATATATATATATATATATATGTGTGTGTGTGTGTGTGTGTGTGTGTGTGTGCATATATATATATATATTAGAGAGAGAAATAAAGATAGAGAGAGAGAGACAGAAAGAGAGAGGGGGAGAGATCACGACGATCCTTTCCTGTCTTAGTGGGATCCGGCACAGAGTCTCTATCCTCTAAGTAAATAAGTAAGGCAATGTCCTGTCATGTGTTGATCCATCTCCGCCCTATTAGAAATAAATATTAATATATGGTACATTGATTTGAATGCGGTCGATCAGTAAACCCAAATATACCGAATGCAAACGTCCGCCAAATTCGGCAGTGGTCCAGAAAAACATAAAAGTTTCCCCGAACATGTTTTGATCCATTGTAATTTCGCGAAATAAAAGATTGGGAAAAAGTCATGTTTTTATGAATATTAATCGATAAGAAAGATTTGTTTGAAATCTGGGCCGCGTTTGCTGATATTCAATAACGCAATAATTTTTCGGCGATTCACAGAAATATGGAAGCTTAGTAACAAAATAAGTGCGTGAATTTTACAATCGATGAAATATACGAGGTGCTTTATATAAGTTTCCAGACTTTTTTTTCCTATTTTCGTTTTGGATAGAACCTGGAAAATCTGGTCCCTTTTAAAAGTAATCTCCTCTGACTGCAATGCACATTTTATACCATTCCAACAATTTGTAGAAGTCAACATGGAAGTCCTCTTATAACCCTCGTCACATATGATATGCCGTAAAACAAAAAACAACCAACCATAATGGACCAAAAGAGAGAATGGCTAAATCTTATGAGCAACACTTGGTAGTTTCCATTATTTATCAACGCGTATCAGCAGACTGAGAACATGTCTAAGAATTTAATACTGACGAATATTCTAGACTAAAAGTTTGTAGAGAAGTAAAGAATTATTTTATATTCTTTCTCATCACAAACAATTTCTATTACCATTTGGATGTAAAAAGCTTCTACATAGACTGGGGAGATTTGAGCCACGAAATGTATGTAAACAATGCATTATGTGGATTAGTATAGTATGCTATATGAGGAAATAACAGACAAGGAGAGAATTCTAAGGTGTAGCAAAATATTAGAATTGAAGTATTTTTCTGGAAATCTCAACATGTAAATTGTGTATTAAATATGGGTCGATCGCAGAAAGAATAAGGAAATCTGTCGGTTGATTTCATTTCAAGTTGCCGACATGTTTCTATTACTTTTGCGTACTAGTTTAACCACTTTTCTTAGTTATCTATTCCTAGCTCAAACAGTTGAGAACGCGGCTGAATGTGATAATCACTTGGTTTTGATTCTAGCTCATAGAACCCAAGTATGTTGTTAGTTTTTTGAAATCAGTACAATATGTTTGCTGCAAAATAATATTCTGTAATAAAGAAAAGCAATGCATGAATTAAATTATATTGAAGCTCATTTTACAACCGGGCGTAGCCGGGGGCCCCTCTCCCTCAGCTAGTATAAAATATGGACTAATATTAACAATCTTATTAAAATTCTGCGATCAATTATGTTTATACCGATATGAACATCATGCAGCAATTACGTATCGTTGTTATGTTGCAAAGAAAAAGCATTTGGAAGAAAGTGGTAATATCTTGGCATGATTGACACGTGACTTATAAGTATAGATAACTATCTTCTTCGGTCAGTTCGCTGTAAGCCTTGTTGGATGTATTATGTGGATTACATTAATGTGACCAGACTCGTTAGATCTTATTGTGTAATAATCCGTTTAATGTTTACGCCGAAACACATCCCAAGGGATGAAAATGATTATCGTGTATTCATTCTGCTATGTAGATGTTTGTGTTTAACACAATTTATAACAACAACAGAAAAGACAAATGAAAAAAAATCTGCCAGGATTTAAAGTTATATATATATATATATATATATATATATATATATATATATATATATATATATATATATGAACAAAATATGCTAACAGTATGTGTATATATATATGTATATATATATATATATATATAAATACTTCATTTACTCACATAAAATTAATATACGAAAGTATAAATTTATGCGTAAACTTTAAGTATTTACTTCACAAGTGCTCAATATGTAGGTAGAGCTACTTAGTTAGTTATAAAATATATATGGCGATTAAGCTACACTGAATATTCCGCGTTTCATTCACTCTAGGACTCTTCAGGCTTATGCGCATAAGCCTGAAGAGCCTAGAGTGAATGAAACGCGGAATATTCAGTGTAGCTTAATCGCCATATATATTTTATAACTAACTATGTATATATATATATTTGTATATATATATATATATATATATATATATATATATGTATATATATAGTTTCCATGATATCTCTCGATGAAAACAAGGTTCGTTGAAAAAGAGAATGTTTTTTGAAGGAATATATCAGCAGTTCCATACAGAATTGTAAGGAAAAAAGCAAGTATTGACATAATAATAACTGCTTGCTTCTGATAGATAGATATTAACCGACGTTTAACATGCTAAAGCAGCTATTTTCTCATGAAAAATAAATATTTTTATAATGGTTTTCTTTTATTAAACTTCTGTTGTTGTATTAAACACACGTGAGGATTTTAAACAAATAGGATTTGTATATATAAATGGTGAAATTGAAATATAATTGATTAACATATTTTACTAAAATAATATATATATGCGCGCGCGTGTGTGTTTCTTTTTTTTCTTTTTTTAATTCAATTTTCCTCCCAAACAAGGCACAGTGCCACTATGAAGCAGGAGGCTACTATCAGGAACTTAATTAGCAGGGTCATTATGAAGGGAGATGAGTAGAAAGATGTTTGTTCACATTACACTTGAACTTCTGCATATCAGTGCAGCAGGGAAAGCAGAATCCCGGAAGGGAGTCCCAAAGACCCGCAGTTCTGGGGAAGAAACTATTGGAGTAAAATGCTTTCTTGCACCTAGGGATCTCTACTGTAAAGGGATGCGACTTAGTAGCTTGTCGGGTTTGTCAAAGGGTAGTTACGTCGGGGAGGTACAAGTGTTTGCAGTTCGTCAGAGCATTCACCATTAAAGTATTTGTAGAACAGGCAGAGGGATGCAACATCTCGTCGATGGTACAGAGGCTGAAAACTAGATGACAGTTCAGGATCTATCAGGTTGGCGACTCTCTTTTGAACCCTGTCCAGGAGTGAGAGACAAGCAGCAGATGCACCAGCCCATATATGACAACAGTACTCCATACATTGGCGAATGGTGGTCTTATAGAGGTACAGGATACTGTCAGGCGTAAGTAGTTTTCTAGCACGGTAGAGGGAGCCAACCATACATGCTCTCAATGTATCTATTCCAGTTCATATTCCCTGTAAACGTTAGGCCGAGGAGTTTAAAAGAAGTACTTTCAGGCAATGTGTTCTTGGCCATTGCTATTGGTGTTTCTGTGTGCATGCAAATAAAAAACGTCATGTATTATTATTTTTCGGTTAGTATATGAAATCAGCTAGGCGCCTGGAGTGGCCCGATTGTAAAATATGCTTTTATATAATATTTTAATTAATGCATATTTTTAATCGTATGTATGATTATAAGGCCACGTCAGTATCGCTTATTTTATTTTAAATTTTTACCAATAAATAGTATTTATTTCAAAAGTAAAAATAAAATAAGACTTCTATGCTATCAGCTTGAATTGATACTAAAACATAATGATTCAGTCCTAGTCGTTTCTTTTTTTTGGGGTATCGTCAGATGGATGGAAAATAATTAAAAATGAACCCCCTTTAACGTACACATGTATGTTTTCGCATGCGTACTAATAACACATTTAGTCCACTCGTATCTTACAAAATTCCACTTTTATTTTTAATTTGACCTCCTTAGCATCTATTTGTGAAAAGCTTTGAGACAAAACGTGCAATTATTTGATATTCCAATACACTAATTACTAATCATAGTGGGGGTGAGAAGCAATCAAGCGAATTAATCCTAATCTTATAAATACAAAACTGGTAAAGGTTAGCTAAATTAATTAAGAATAGGAAACTAGATCTAATATTTGTAACATGTCTTCTTCTTAAGATTAAGGGAGGTGGTGTTTGATCAACACTACTGGGGAGCCATGATTTAATATACTATTTCATTTTAAATCCCGGAAACAGTGGTTCATGGTAAACAACTGATGTTCCCTTACATTGCATTAGTACTATAGTGAATCTGATGTAGTGATTGCGGGTTATTAAATAACTTACTGACTAAATAGTTTTCGGTGAAAAAAAATATAAAAATTAAATTTTTTGTATAGTTTTAAATGTTAAAAAACTTCCAAGACTATATATATATATATATATATATATATATATATATATATATATATATATATATATATATATATAACCTATGAATATGCTCTTATGTGTGTTCAGATCCGAAAAGGAAAATTTAGATAATTTATTATAACAGCCTAAATCTGGAAATGCTTGACATTTCAATTTCCTGGGATACTCTTGTATACCCTAATTTAGTAATATGCCAAAACATTAAATGTAATATGAAGTAAATTTTACTGTATACCTCTTCATTTAGGATTGTCGTAAACTATAGAAGCACCTGAAGTTGCACTGGCTATATTCCCTGATCTATATAAACCGCAAAACCTAATTTTTCGAAAAACCTTTTCCTTATAACAAGGAACATTTCTAAACAGTAAAAGAGATAGATAGTGGTGACTCCCAAGTAAAAATGAAATTTATAGAGACAGGTACATAATGGATAAATGAAAGAGCGGACGACGTGAACATCTGAGGAGACTATAAATCGTGTTTAAACAGCCTTCATTGCACCTTCTCTTACGAAATCCATCCGCACAGGACTCTCTACAAGAACTTATGGTTATACGCTTACAAAGTGCAATCTTGATAGGCTCCTGAGCTACATGACTAGCCAAAAGTAAAGACAGTTTGTTGAAAAAATGTTGGGACGTATATCTGAGGATAAAGAATTCCTGAAGCGAGTTAGTTTTAGTTACGAGACAACTTTTCATATTTCATGGAAATTAAACAGACACAATATTTGACACCCGCATGAGACTATGGAGCTTCGTCGAGATAGTTTAAAAAATAAATGTGTCGTACGGAATCATTTTAATTGATTAATCTGTCTTCAGCGAGGCTACAATTTCTGCAGCTGTTAATTTCAGTTTTTGACGGAACATCTGGAACCAAAACTGATTGACCGACACCCAACCATTATTTTCCAGCACGATAGTACGTCATCACATTAAGACGGCATTGCGAGATTATGGACTGGAAAAGAATGGGCAAATTCTGTGGCAATCACGTTCGTCAGATATCACTCTATTGGGTTTCTTTTTAGTGTGTATCAAACGAGATACTGCTGACTTTATACAAAGGATTTGTAATACTATTGCCACCATTGTTAGATCTATGCTACACCGCACATACCAGAAATCGATTGCTACCTTGATGTTCCTCGTACAACTTATAGTGCCCATATAGAGGTTCATTTATTATTTACGACTCGGTCAACGTCGACTCACTCGGGTAACAATGTTTAACTGAACTGTTAATATTGTTTTGGAAATAAACAAAGTGTTCTGATGACGGAAGAGCGTGTGTAAATAGGAGTGAGATTTAACGTAGAAATAATTAAGCCACAAATATGTAAAACAATAACATCTTTAGAAGAATGTTTGATAATATAGGATTAGAATGTTTGGTTTTAATAATCAAGGATACGTGACAGAAGATTAAGCAAGGATTTTTGGTTTCGTAGATACATGACGTAACAAGTTTTGAAACACCTTAGAAAGTTAGTGCGTTCAGTCTGTAACTGGTGGCCGAGAGAAACGGTCAGCAGACTAGATGGATACCAGTAGGGGCTCATCAATAATTAAGATGTAGAAGGGCTGTATAAGCGTTCAGTATTTTCAAGATGGGAACAACATTTTAGAATAAAGGTTGCAGAAAACAACCCAACGCCAACTCATGGTAGAATTTTTGTTGCCAGTTTCCGTCTAACAAATCAAAGATGTTTCCTACTTGGCCAAATCTTATAATATCATAGAGTGGTATTCGTCTCTTTTCTTGAAGGTATGTCTTCCTTTTGTCTGGCAAGAGATAAACGATGTTTATTCCATGCCTTATTTGTCGTTATGTGTGAAAATACACCAGATAAGTTGTTTCGTGGCATTTGAAAAGCTCGGCGATCACACGTAAATACATGTATGGAGAACAAACGCCTATTCAATAAGACGCTCGTTACATACATGTGTATATATGTACAGAATATATACACATCCCCAAGCGGGAATACAACATATTACATAGAGTTAAAATCTTTAATAAACATTATAAACAAAAACAAATCTGGTTAAGATATACTGTATAACGTAAGTCAAATAAAAAATTGTAAAGAATAACGACAAAAAGATAACCCCGGGTGAGTTTAACATCGTGTGTTTCTGTTAAAAATTGTTCTGTTTGTCCTAGATCATCATATTGCTAGCAAAGCTTAGCAATGTTTTCAACTGTTACACATACCCTTTTTTAAATTTAACAGCTGTCACTTCCCGTTTTCCACAAATAGTTATGTAACGACTTATTTTTTAGTATGCCATCCAAACACTAACACTGTATATTAAACGATATATCGTATACCTGGAATATGTTCAATCGTTAACAGTCAGGATGGTGACAGAAACAGTGAAGAACAGTTCTAAAGATCAAACTTATCAATGGATGTGAAAAGACCTAATTCTAGATTAGCATTATTAACAGATACGTAAGAAAAGTGTTTTTAAACAGTAACCCCTTAACACTAAGGCACGTTTATCGTTTTTGTTTCAACAGAGGAAAAGTAACATTCGTTCACCCATGTTTATATTTTTGGGAAATTTCTTTCAGAGAGGTTCGTTATTTTCTATATTCAGGTTTGATATAACCTCAGTCAAATATTCAGTGCGTAGACATATGCAATGCTATTTAAGTGTCTTTTTAAATGGCTTGGTACACATTGTTATTTTTGATAATATAAGGGGCTCAATCGATTGAAGTGATCACTGGTTAGGGTTTTTGGAACAAACGTGTAGAATGGCATGAAGATTTTACCACTACTACTACGACGATGATGATAGCATTAGAAACATCACCTGTCGTGGCGTAGTGTTAAGTCCTTCACTGTCGTTTCGCGTTTAAAAGGCCAACGCTTTTCTTTTCTGTTATTCCTTCTTTGTCTTACTAAAATCCTATAATCGGATTAAAGAAGAATCGTTGGGGAAGACACGTGCAACATTGTCCGATTCGAGCAACATGATTGAAGATGATTCGTTTGATCAAAATGACGGATTGGTATAGCTGCATATTTGATGAAACAAATACTCTGCTTCTATATTATTACTGCGCTGCTCATTAATATAGCGGTTGCAAACGACAAGCAATTAAGGCACATGCACGTATTTCTAGAGTTTATTCCTAAAGAAACGGATTGTTAAACGTTCTTATCTTTGAATAGTCACGAAAATGAATAAAGCGCGTGAAAAATAATATTCCATCGGAAATAATTTGCAATTTTAAATGTAAAGTAACTTAGTCTTACGCATTATTTGCAATATTATTATCTGAAGTTTAGAACAGTAGTCAGATGAATGCAAATAATACGAATAAACAATCCTCATCTCAAAAATTAAGAAAAGTCATATAAAGTAATTTCTTTTCTTTTTATGTATGCGCAGGTGTTTTCTTTGTTTTTCTTTTTTTTCTTAAATTAGAATTTAACATGAAAATACTGTTTTTTTTTCGCCGTTTCGCTAGTGTTCTGCATACCTGACTTATCCTACACCTCCTATCATCTCTCATAGACTGCCTGATTTCCTTGAATCTCTTATGCCACGTAAAGACTTATGATCGATTTACACTGGATGGTTCAAAACCAGTCTGATAAATTCCATACGTTACCGGGACATTTCTCTTAGTTTTAAACAGAATCCTATTGCATATCCTTCTTCTAAATTGGCCTCACCTCCAGAATGCAATTTTGAATTTCACCAGCTCTGATAATCAGGCGTTAGGAGGGAGTTTTCCAATCCCTACTGTATCTGTCCATTTTCACCTGAAATAATAATTGGGCAGTCATCTCATAAAGTGTAGCAATGACATACAGAATTTTAAAGAGTCAACGACAATTTTAAATGCTCGTACAAAGATGTCTGGAAACTTATTGGACGTGCCTCGTATATTTGATCGTTTAGTGATTGTTTAAGTATTATATATAAAAAAATTATCAGATTAAAGGATAAATAGCAGTATCTAGGGTTTTACATCGACCAACAGGAAAACACACCTTATCTATCTTAAGTTGATCTTAATTTGACGTATTCTCAAAAAAGTTGAAACAAAGATTCATCTGACCGACGCCTCGGTGGTATATTTAGAAAAAAAACAGAACGTGTTAACCCGATACAAAACCTACTATTTCTAAATCCTACCAATTATATTATGAAGCCTAATTGTTTCGATATACTCTAAGAATACCGTCGAAGCGAGAACATGATGAAATTAATTTTCTTAATTTTTGAGATGAAAAATATATTTCGTATTGTTTTAAGAATTCGGACTCGTTTCGAATTTTATATTGCAAAGCTTTACTCGAGGTGATGCTTTTAGTGCAGAAACTGTCTTGATAGAGTTCAAAATAGACTTCGTAGCCTCGTAGGAGATGTCATTTTCTCTCCGCTGCAACCTCTATCTCACAGAAGAGATGTTGCAAGTTTGTCTCTGCTTTATCGTTATTTTCATGGAAAGTGTTCGACTGAGCTTCAATCCACCCCCCTTCGCCAAACTTTCACAAGAAACACTCGTCTAGCTGAAAACACCATCAATAACCCTCCAGTCTTTACCTGTGCCTAAACCTAAACGTAGATTCCATGAACAAAACTTCTTTCTTAAAACTGCACGCTTGTGGAATTGTTTTCGGTTTTCCTGCTTTCCAGCTGACTACAATATGGTTGTCTTCAAGTGCAAAGTAAACAAGTTTCTGGTGAGCCGTTCCACTTAAGTTAACCAATTTACCGAATTTCCATTACTATCGATTACTATTTTGTCCTTTTGGCTACTGCACACTACATAACCCTTATCCTTGAGTGCCCTCTCGGCTTGATAAGTTGTGACGCCTATGTAAAAAAAAAACCTCTTTTTAATGAAGTGAAAAAAATGAAAAGATACTGTTACTTGGAGTAAAAAAGAGTCAGATGTTTCAGGAGAGACGGGAAAATTATTAGAGAAAGATAATACACAATGTATTCATTACCAAATACTAAAATTAGAGAAAATGCCAGCCGGAATTGGTTGGTCAGAGATAATCTTAAAAAATCTATCTATGGAAAGCAATTTAATAGAAGTCAAATGCAAACCAATCACACATGGTCTATTAAATACCTCATACACAAAACTGTAGAATCATCGATGTTAAGATTTAGTAATGAAGGGAAAAAACATAGTATCATATATCCGTATTACGTATGCTAGCTACACTTCAGTATAAATAACAGTTGCTCAGGTCCTATACTCAGAATCCCGAGAACAAATATAAATGAGTCGTGTGGTATCCTTTCATTGTATCGGCTTTTATTTCATCTAATTTCTTTATCTATACCACCTAAAAAGATTTGTTAATATCTTTACTTTGTATGTGCTAAATAGCAAAATTATTTCGAATTAGATCTAATATGTGATTATGATTTTTACTCTGAGGAGACGAGCCTTCATTCATGGTAGTGGAAAAAATCGGAACTGTATTCTTTATTCTAAATAAAAATTAAACAAAAAACTATAGACACAGAAACACACACAGAAACACACACACAAACACACACACACACCCATATATATATATATATATATATATATATATATATATATATATATATATATATATATATATATATATATAGTAATTTATAAAATATATATGGCGATTAAGCTACACTGAATATTCTGCGTTTCATCCAACTATAGAATTCGTCAGGCTTAGGCGCATAATTTCTAACTAGCTCTACCTACGTATTGAGCACTTGTGAAGTAAATACTTAAAGTTTACGCATAAAGGTATACTTTCGTATATTAAATTTATGTGAATAAATGAAGTAGTTATATATATATATATATATATATATATATATATATATATATATATATATATATATATATACCCCGTGCGAATTAGATAACAATACGCAGTGGTTTGAGAATAAACCAGTTATGGTGTTACTTGAACTTGAATAGAGCTAGATTATTTAAAAGAAGTGATAAATAAAACCTTGTTCACATTAGATGTGAAAATAACCATATTATAGTAAGATGGGAAGCATCCCTACATCATTGTGCTCCACAGAGGGGTATTTCTAGCAAATAAACTTTGGTTATCGGGTTTATTTTTAGGCTCAGATGGAGAGTGAGCGAAATTGTATAGTGTTTGCTGTTGTAGCTTGCCTGGTATTGTTTTACATGAGAGAGACAATAGATTGAAACTCAGTCGACCACCTATCATAAAGTAACGATAGGACAGAGACAGACTCATAACGTCTCTTCTGTGCAAAAGAGGAAATAAAGATGCAGAAAAGGTGTTCGTATATTAAATTTCAAGAGCTGCGTTTACGTGTTCTTTCTGATTGATTGTCGTTCATTTTAATCAAACATAGTTTACATGCCAAAGTAGTAAGCAAGTCCACTACGATCTTCCTTTATATAATTTTCTACGCTGAAACTTACTAAATTTGATTGTTATTTATTTAGTTATTCAACAGCTTGCGCTTTGAAAAAAAACTTAAATAAAATTCCGAAATAAAAATTGCTAACAAAAGGGCCACAGTTGCTTGTTTTAGTTTTAAAAAGGGCAATATTGCAAGCCTTGGTAAGAATATAAGAATGCGATCCTTTAGATATACGTTCGTATTCGAATATCATTCTCATAATATATTACTAAAATTGTAATAGTGTAAGAAAGAAACTCGTAGAAATTTCGACCTGCAGCATGTTTCCACTGCTAAAAACTTTACTTAAATCAGTAAAAATAAAATAAGAAAAACACAGAAGAAAATGTCCGCCAAAATGTGCTGGACTTGTCCCTTACAAAATAATCTTATTATTTGCATTAAAATATGAGCTCAATATTACTTTCAAAATATTTATATTTTTCTTAATTTATCTCATTTCGGTCAGTTTTATATTTTAAATACCATAAACATGATTTTATATTACATATAGTTTCTGAACAGCATTGATTTATTTGTCCAGGACAATTAATTGCGCTATCCAGAAAAATATCAGCTATACAAAAAGCATGTTTTTGATTAAATATATTTCTCATTCTGCTAGTGAGTACAGTGGAACCTCGGGATACAGTGACCCCTGGATACGGTGACTCCGGAAACTTCTTTTTTTTTCAGGTTACGATGTGGAATACTATGTTTTCACGTACCCTGGTTACGGTATTTGATACGATGTTATTTACAATGTTATTGGATTATATACATTTTCATTATGTACATGTATTTATTTTTGTTACTAATTTTTAATATTGCCTGTAAAAAATTTTGCTTCGGCCTCGCCATAGGGCGATTTTACTTTACGACCCTAAAACGGATTAATACCGTATCACGGGGATCTTCCCCCGACATACGGGTTTACGTACATTGTAAATTTTGAATCTTTATTAAAGAAGGCAAATAAAGATTTATTTTTTTACCTGAAAACAGGGAAATCTAAAAAAAAAAAAAAAAAAAAAAACTGGAGCAACTTACCTGAAAAGAAAGAAACAATATATTAAACACTTTTAGATAGACAAACATGTTATACACGGAATTAATTTCACTGAAAACATAGACAGACATATTAAAATACATAAAATATCTATTTTTAACTCTATTATTATATAAAAGTCATTTTGTGTGTGGAATAGTTTCTTCCTCATAGATTCCGAAACGGCTAAGCCTATCTTTTGCAAATTTCGCAGAAAGCTAACTCATATGCTTGGCGGTGTTCTTGGATATATTTTGTGAAGAGATTCATCCGATGAGTAACGGAAATCTAAAAAAATTCAATCCTAAATCCTCGATCTTTTTTTCTTATAAGGAAGACATTTTACTTGGGAATATTTGACCTTAGACTGGCCAAGGTAGATAATTCACAGGGGGATAATTCTAAACAAATTATTTTTTCTTTAAAAAAAATGTCATCAAGATATATAAAGCTCAGTTCTAAAGTCTTCGACGACAGATCGAATAGCCCCTCCCCCTGTTGAAGCCTTAGAGTACCTCACCATTTTATTTTAATTTTTTTTCCTATTGATGAGTCAAGCTTACGATAAAATGGGAGATATCATTTAAAATCCCCAATAATCCTTTCTTGGTTTACATATTTTAAAACTAAACATTAATCAGAAGTTACTTTTCCAGGGCATTCATCGTCAAACCCAAATATCAGCTGACATAACAAACTCCGACGGAATTTGATGAACGATATTATCGTTATTTTTATCTATATATTAATTTGCTTGTCCGTACGGTGTCACGTCATCATCATCGCAAACATTAATTAATGAAACGCGTCTTAATCGCAAACATTAATTAATGTGAATTATCTCCCTTTATTGTTCACTCTTTATTAGTTAAAAAAGCATTAACCCCTTTTATTTCCCAAAACTTCCCGAACACCAACAAAAAAAAAAAATATATATATATATATATATATATATATGAACTGTCTATTTATGGTTCTGGATTATTTTAAAGACAATTATTCATAGAAGGTATCATTCCACAGTTTAAATAGTATTTTACTTACATTTTTAACGATGTCTTCTATTTATTATTGTAGTGAATACGGAACGCCTATTCTATTTTATTCAGTAATAAATATATTTTTTACATTTAACGTTACGAGTTAGTTTTTTTTTACTATGCCACTTTATCTGTTTTTTTAATTACTTTTGAGTAAGCCTTACATAACAACAAATATGTTTAGAAATAAATGTTACAAAAGTCAAGAATTACTTCATTTAAATAAATCACCAAAGTCACCATTCCCAAATACACTGAGTAACACAGAGTCAAAACATATTTTACGTCTTGTTTTAATTAATTAATTTATTTATTTTGTCAATTAGTCTACTGGGCAAAATAAATAATACTCAACAGAAGATTGATTCTATAATTATAAATACGCAATCTGCATGATTGTACGATCGGGATACGCCGGGCGTCCAGCTACTATATATATATATATATATATATATATATATATATATATATATATATATATATTTATATATAAAGCTGAATTTCTCTGTGTGTGTGTATGTGTCTCGTCACGAATAGGCTCCTATATGGTTGACTATTTTAAAAAACTGATTACATATAATGATAGAAGACGTATCGAGACACAGGAATAGCTATGTTATATCTGGCAGAACGGTGGTTCATAAAAATTGTGGGGTCTGCGTTCGCGCCTTGCCCCCAAAGTATGGAAATAAAAAATGAAGAAAAACACGTTTACAAGAGTTTTTGATATAGATGTACATAAGACTACTTTGATAAGTATGTTTCAACTTAAATAGGGATGGTATGATAAAATTGTGGGGTCTGCGTTCGCTCTGTACCCCATGGAATTATGGCACAAACTTAAATAATGCTTTTAATATCTATTTGCGTAAGTATACTTCGATAATTATGTTTCAGTTTGAAGAAATATAATATAATATGTTTATTGGGGTTTCGTTTGCGCCTGACCTCCACAGAATGTAAATATGTCACAAAGTTTAACTAGGCTTTTTAAAAGGCGTGAAGGTCCACAATAACACCTTAACTTTAATCTTAATTCACGTTAGCTTTTATTTACTTTTTTTAATTGAATCATATTGTGTCGAATAAATTCACCTCATAAATTCACTTTCTTATTAAACTGAAAGCAAAAAAAACAGTCGGAACTTAAGACAATTCTCGACACAAATTTTTGCATAATTATGTTTTTTTTCCTTCTCGACTTGCACGTGGCACTCTTTCGGGAATAGGTAAATAATAAAAAAATAAGAACGTTACTTGTTATTGTGTCAAAAGAAGAAAAAAATCCTACTCACGTGATTACGTATCTTTTTAAAAACATTTACATAACATTTAAATGTTTATTTATATATCTGTTGAAGCTTTTTTGTCAGTGTACTAGAAGTAATTCAGCTGATTACAACCCTTTCTGCGTGTTCTTTACATTACAACACTAGAGCCCTGAATCCGACGGTGCAAGACTACACCGTTCAATACTGTAAAACTGAAAAAGAGCTGTTCTGCTTGAAAAGGGCACCATTTTATTCTTATTCATATTATATCGATTCTTTGCTGTAAAAAAACTAAAGTAATTACGTGTTTACTTTGTTAATATCCCATTTTGTTGTTTCGCATTATTTTACTAAAGAAAGTAAAGCTTCATTATTTTTCGAAACTGTTTTTGTTTCTTTGTTTTTCGATATTTCGTCGATATTATTTAGTAAGAGTATTAAGCAGAAAAGCCAACAAACGACTACCCGAAAAATAAATATACAAGAAATAAATGTTATCATAGTCAATAAAATTTCAGTTAATGTTTTTTTTTGTTTTGAAATAGTTTTTAATGCTCGTTACTTGAAATAATTTCAGCGAACCGAAATTAAAACGAAATTAAATGCATTTTTATATAAACTACACATACCATAATCGAATATTCCTCAAGCACAAAATAACGGAAAACATAAAAATACGTCTAGAAATATTCCATACGTTGACGGAACTCTCTTAAATTGTAAATACTGAATGCTCAGGTGCCCCTCTTTCAAATTGAAAACACGTTCAAAGTCGCTTCCATTTTGATTTTTTTTAACCGATTCGTGAAAAAAAAATCTTTTTACAAACTACATAAAAATACAAACCAATGAACTTTTCTTCCATAAACGTAACTTTTATTGACTATAGTAACATGCATTTCTTGTATATTTATATTATTATATATATAACATTTTCTCTTTGTAAGGAGACATCATTTTGTTTGTCACTCTTGGCTACGAATGGAAACAAAGTTGATATAAAAATATATTTTCGCGAAAATTATCTTTACTTTCATCATATTTTGCTAAGGGTAAAATTTTTGAGTATCAAAACATATCTGTTTACAATCCTCTCCTTTTCATAACCTATCATACTTTCATCAATCACAGCCCATTTTCTGTAGGCTATCTTTGAACCCAGTCAACGATGGGTACTTCTGCTAGGATATATATATATATATATATATATATATATATATATATATATATATATATATGGCGCTGATATTTAAGGTTGAAAAATATGCCACAAACATGTAAACTGTTTTTGGGCCATCTTGCATGAATTGCGTGTCAGTTTTTGAGTGGCATAACAGGTTCATAGAATGCAGGGAGAGTGTGAGGGATTGTGAGAGGTGTGAGAGGGGCAAGAAATTCAGAACACGAGAATTGATTGGACAAATAAAGACTTTCATAGATAAGGAACGTCATGTGTCTATAAGCAATTGATGCACCGTTCGTATATCAGTGTAGGAAATGTACAAACAATTATATCCGGGGGAACTGAGGATGTGGACGATTTACGCAAAGTTTGTCCCAAGTGTGCTCAGAGAATATCACAGACTATTTAAGAAAGATGAGAATCAAGGCAGTTTCTCACCCTCTCTATAATCCAGACCTTGGTCTCAATGACTTTTGGTTATTTCCTAAGCTTAAGGAATGCCATAGAGGCTGACGTTATGAGACAATTGAGGAGATGAAAGAGGCTATGACGATAGAACGCTCAGACAAGAGGATTTCCAAAGGGCCTTCCAGAAAGTTTTGGAACACAACAACAAGTGCATTACAGCCGGAGGAAATCACTACTAGATGTAGTGTGTGTACTATCAATAAAAGTGCCTGAACAAAATAGTCTGGAATCTTATCATCGTCACTTCGCATCAGGCGATAAAAGTATTACACAATCCAATTTAAATAAAAAACTGAAGCCAATTTTAGATTTTTAGCTGGATAATTTATAAAACATTCATGTAGGTACGTGACACTTACTCTTTAACAGGATATTTAAGGTGTCTCACACTTAATTAATAAATACCATCTTGGTACTATCTAAATTTTTGGGATACTATTTTTAACTTTGATTTCAATCTTATTTCGGCCAAGGCAGCACCCGAGAATCATCAGATACGCCTTATAAAATTTGATGTCGAGCTCAGTAGTCAGCTGTTATTTTAAGCAATCACAGCCAATTATTTATGAGTTGATTATTATGAAAGTAGAATAAACCATGGTGAGCGTTTTTTTTTTTCTGGTCAAGGTCTGTAACAAAAAATTATTATATGCGACAGTTATTTACTAAATATATAACTGTTATGCAATGTAGTGAATTGATACGTTTAAAACATGATTCTAGTCCCATTGATGAATTGCGTATCGTTTTCGAGTGGCATAACTGATTGATAGAATGTAGGGAGACTGTAAGGGATTGTGAGAAGTGTGAAAACAGTAAGGATGTCAGAACGCGAGAATTAGTTGGACAAATAAAAACTTTGCTAGATAACAACGAAACAGCAGTTTATAAGCTTCTACAACGCATTATAAAATTGATTCCTGTAGACACTGCGCCTCAAAACAACACACAAAAAAATCAAGTCACGCGTTGCTCAGTGCAATCTATATATCTATAAAAGTGAGAAAATGCGTGTGCGATTGCAATTCTCAACAAAATTCACCAATTTAAGGCTTTAAATTTGGTATATACGTTATTTAGACATGTGCAAAATTTTTAATCGGTTTGTCTCCGGAAAAAAAAGCTAAGGGGTTAAAAGTGAAAGAATGGTACTTGAATTTCATAGGAATTTTTTCTGTTTGTGAAATGTTTCACGAATGCGCATGTTTTAATAGTTTATATGATAAAATATATAAGTAGGTTTGAAAATAATTTTTGATAATCCTGTAAAACTGGCCTGATGGCTATCGTATTTGATTCATTGTCTTTACGTTTTAGTTTCGACTTCATATCAACTATTTCTTTACTTACAGATTGTTTAGAAAAAAAATAAATACTCGCACGCAAATGTTTCTGTTTCCGTTTAATTTACTTTTTTTACATTTTTTTAAAAAGAACTTTAATGTTACGTTTCATATCTTCAATATTTTTATTTATAATTAATAATAATTCTGTATCAATTATAATGTAATATTTATGCGTATTTTACGACCGGGCAACGGCGGCAGGTTTGCTAGTATTAGATAACTTTTCAATATTTCTAAAACTGCAAATGAATGCTTTTTTTGTAAATTATGCCCCAAATCAAAGAAAAGAACTTGTTGATTGTTAGCGCGTATTTTTCTTTAACATATTATAGTAACAAGAAGTCTTTAAAAATTGACGCTTTAACAAACACAAAGAAAAATAGGTTGGTTATTTTGTTTTACGGCATATCAACTCTTTTCGGTTATTCAATGCCGACTCCAGTGATTTGAAAAAAAAAATTGAAGTGTTTACAGATATTTCGTCAAGTATTTATTTATATTGCTTGGTTTGGCCGTTCTGAGCGGTGGTTTTCAGGATTGTTTCATATTGAAGGAGGTATTTTGTAGATAATGTTTGCTATACTTGGTTTGTATAGTTTTATTATGCATTAGTGATGATTTATTTGTTGTGTGTTTTTAGATATTTTGTATGTTTTCACTTTTGTTATAATAACTATTTAGATTTTGTCGTATATTCCAGTTTTTTTAAGGAAGTCTGTGATTTTTTTAGTTTCGACTTCTTTGAATATTTTTTCTATTTTTTTCTTATTGAAATATTTTCCTCTTATAATTTTTGTATTTTTAAAAAAAGTCAAACCTATTTTTTATAATCAGTAAGTATCTACAAAGTTAGGGACAACAGATTTTATAGACTGCTTTCTTATTACGCACATCATAAACTCCACACGCCGCGAAAAAGAAACCGCCATTTTGTCTAGCCTATTACGCGTGAAATTCGCACATTTTTAATCAATGGTAATTGAATTATTTGAAGTCTTTTACAAGTTGCTGGTTGTGATACACGTTGGACTTTAACTTGTCTAAAAACCAGTAATTAACAAGTGTGAGATAAGACATGTGATATAGTCAACTCATCTTTTTTTAAAAACTTTATTCAACCTAAAAAAGACTTATTGCCACTTGGACGTAAGTAGATACTCTTTTGGCCAAGATCAAAGTGTAGTATCTGTTATTCAGATGTTGCACTTCCATTTCTTGTTCTCTTCCGGTGGAGGAGCAGTCCTTTAAGACTGAGACATTTTTTTTTTATTTTTGTACCTTTTCTCCATGTTAAGAACCGACCTTGGTGTCTAACTCTGTCCTGTGGAGAGGCATTGTAAATATGGACTATTTGGGACCATGTCGACAGAGGCAGTATGCAGAGAGTTTAGCAGGAATTCTCGTGATTTTTACGGTTCTCTATTTTAGAACAGTCAGGGAAACAGGAAACAGAACAGAAATAAAAACCCTAGCACTCCAAGAGAGAATTATTAGACTATAAAGGTTTCGAGCATCTGAGCACCTCCAAAGGGTGGGAATTTGTTGTTTGTTAGGATACTCGGGTGTATTTACGTCAAGAGAGCACACGTATTACAAGTAATTCAGGGAATATTATATAAAATATACTTGTAAAGCAACCACATATAGACAACATTGCGAGGAATATACGTGGATGGAGCTTGGTTAATAGTGCGGAATTTGTTAAGTTTTAATTTTTGGACCATGTCTAAGAGAGAGTGACCAGTGGTAGAGGTACCAGACTGATATGGCGCTACTCTATGCATGGAGGAATGGTGGTTTGGTATACATATACTATATTATCAGTTGTGAGTAATTTTCTATTAGGCTAAAGAAAGCCCAACTTCTTTGCAATGGCGTCAATGTATTCATTCCAATGCATATTGCCTGTAGCGTGTACTCGTACGAAAGAACTTTTTGTTCTCTTTTAGAGATATTTCTAAAAGCTGGTGTTTCCCGGTTGCATGAGGCGGAAATGTCCTATCTTGCCCTAAAGTAATGAATCCAGAATATTTCCCAAACGAATAAAAGCACATTTTTATTTCCCTTAGAGGAAGTCTTTTTTGTTAAAAAATCTGAACAATACTCGTGATTTTAAACCTGCACCTCCAATCAATTCATTAATTTTTTTTTGACAAAAGCGTTGACAACACAAATTCTGTTTCAATGACTCAGCAAATTATATTCGTAGCAATGCTAGAATTTGCAAGTTAACGCATTAAGTAAAAGCACATTTAATTACAGTTATAAATTGCCAAAAAAAAGTGAAAAAATGTTGGATATGTAAATATATATATATATGTATATACATATACATATATATATATATATATATGAAAAACCGCGTATAATATTTTAGCTTGCATAAAAATCCTCACCAGTTGATCGGAAATGCAAAATAGTTCTTTGAGAGAATGTATTCCAAAATAAGTCCAGCGTGCCGATGCATATAATCCGATTGGAAAGCCTTCAAAACAACTGAAATAATGAAAACTGTTTTTTTTCGGGCAGCGCAGTAGCCAATAGTAGCCTAGTCAAATGGGATCTAATAGTAAAAAGAGAGAAAAACTGTATGATAACCTTGATCATCGGCTTAATTAAAAAAATTGATTAAATTTTCTATATATAAGTACTGTTATTTATATTAGTTTGAAGTTTACCAGTGCCTATATCAGGTAAAAACTACATCCCTATGTTTTCATTAATATATATATATATATATATATATATATATATACACATATAATATATATATATGTGTGTGTATGTGTGTGTGTGAGTAGGTTAAAAGTATACGAATTAGATCGATTCTTTTAACGATAAGATCGGTATGTAATTATTTATGATATCACACTTTCATATCTATATTTTATCTTATAGTTTAAAGTGTCCGCCATTTTTTCTTGTCACATAACACACTTAACGCATGCTCTAAAAAATACTAAACACCCCATGCCATTGTTAAGAATGGCGACCAGTAAAAACAATGAAAAATACTGTATTTATCATAAGAACTACGTGCCGGCAGTAGATATCTTCATACCAGTTCCGAATACCTCTAAAGAATACTTCTAAAAAAGTTTTTAATGGGTCATAATTATTAAAATAAACATAATTGTAAAAATTCCATTAAAGGTTTACAACTAAAGTAAAACTAAGCATCCGACAAGAAGACGAAGCAGACATGTTAAGAAATGTTCCTGTGTTATTAAACAAAAAGAAGAAGACAGAGAGAAAGTGGGAAAGACGGATAAACAGGTATACATATCGTACGTTCACACAGTTTCTCTATTTGTTGCAAGATTAACGATAAAATGTGAAATTAGTATCGGATCTTTGAAAATACAACGATGAAGACACGGTCAAGGAACGGAATATCTATCTATCTATCTATCTATCTATCTCTATCTCTCTCTCTATATATATATATATAGAGAGAGAGAGATAGATAGATAGATAGATAGATAGATAAATATAGATAGATAGATAGATAGATATAGATACATAGATTGCTGATGAGGAGACTTTGTTTAAAGGCAGGAGTATACTTCATACCCTGGCTTAATTTTGGCAAAATATATACAGGAGAAACGCAGCGCGATTTTAATAAGGGCTTATATGAACCCAAAGGAGATGTGAAAAATAATAACACACTAATGCTATTTTCTTTCATATATATATATATATATATATATATATATATATATATATATATATATATATATATATGTGTATGTGTGTGTGTGTGTGTGTGTGTGAGTTTCAAATAGCTGTGTGATGCGTCTAGTGTGCAGTTGTAGTCGTATTAGTAGTAGATGTGCTTACCATCTCTTGCTCTCAGCTAACACCGCTGGCTAGCATTTATGTGAAAAAGGAGCCGAATGCGTAAGTCTCTCTCTGTCAGTATATAACCGCTCCATCTATGCAGCCCTATGTAGTGGTTCCACACACCGAAACATGGAAACTGAGCCTGCGGCCTCAGGCTAAACTACAAGGACTCATAGGCGATTCAGGACATGTGGTCGTTCCTCACTGGACTGAGGGAGTGGTTGGTCCGGAAGCCTCCTGAGTGACCGAGCAGCCCTCTTTAGGATCGCTCTGCTCGCCTTCGTATAATGAGGACGGAGCTGGAAAAGGTGCCCTAAAAATAGCCTGCTTCACCAAACTGTGGCCAGCATACTGCGGCTGCTGGGGATCCCTCTGAAGCGGTCGAAACAAAAGAAAAAAGAAAACAATGGTGCTTACTCTAACATCGTGGAATGGCCGAACCCTGCTCGACAATGCAAAAGCAAATCGACCTGAAAGACGAACAGAGCTTGTAGCTCGTGAGCTTGCTTGCTACAATATTTCCATTCCAGCCCTACGTGAACATCGTTTTGCAGACAAAGGCCAACTGATCGAAACTGGTGGAAGCTACATCTTTTTCTAGTGTGGGTGCAATGCTGAGAAGTGGCGTGATACTGGTGTGGGTTTTGCTATCAAAACAACTCACGTACCAAAACTAGCAAGCATTCCTGAAGGTATCAACGACAGACTAATGAAAATGCAGTTACCGCTTGGATGCAACACCAGCATTACGCTGGTCAGCGCCAATTCCCCAACGATGCCTAACCCTGATGAGGTCAAAGACAAGTTTTATGAAGAGATGGAATCTCTCATTTCCTCAGTCCCCCAGTCGGAGAAGCTTGTAATTCTTGGCTAACTTCAATGCACGTGTCAGTACAGATCATCAAACCTGGCACAACATCATTGGAAAGCATGGAGTTGGCAAATTCTCCTCTTCCTTAGAACCTGTGCGTTACATGATCTCAGCATCACAAACACTATGCTCCGTTTCCGAAATCACAATAAAACCTCATTGATGCATCCACTCTCTCAGCACTGGCATCAAATCAACTATGTCATTACCAGAGTCAAGGACAGGAAGGAGGTGAGACTGACCAAAGCCATATGCTGGGCTGATTGTTGGACCGACCACCGCCTCATCATCTCCAAATTAAACTTCTTCATCCAACCAAAGAGAAGGACCCAGGGTAAACAACAGACAAGAGGCTCAATACAGCTGAATTAAAATGTCCTAAAACAGCAGAGGAATTCCAAAGCAGCATACATAATGAACTTGCTAACTTCAATCTCAATCACAACAGCATTGAGGAGAGCTGGACATCCTTCAGAGATGTTGTTCACTCTGCTGCTCTTGACGTTCTAGGTCCTGCCACCAAACACCACCAGGACTGTTTTGACAAGAATCATCCTGAGATCCACAGCTCGTTGCAGGAAAAACACCGCCTGCTAAGAGCGCATCAAAATGACCCAGCTAGTGTGGCGAAGAAAACTGCCTTCTCTAACATGCGCAACAAGGTCCAATCCAAGCTACGTTCAATGTAGGATTCCTGGCTCAGCGCCAAGGCAGATGAAATCCAAGGCTACGCAGACAAACACGATACAAATAATTTTTACGATTCACTAAGATCAGTTTACGGACCACAGTCTTCGGGATCCTCTCCTCTGCTCAGTGCCGACGGCTCAACTCTACTCACGGGAAAGAAGGAGATCCTCAACAGATGGGCTGACCATTTCAACAAAGTGTTCAATCGCCCTGGAGCCATTAATGATATAGAAATTGAACGTCTCCCTCAAGTTCCCATCAATCAACAGCGCGACACTCCACCATCAATCGAAGAGGTCAGCAAAGCCATTCAGCAGTCAACCAGTGGAAAAGCTCCAGATCAAGATGCTATCCCAGCTGAAGTTTACAAGCCCAGTGGTGCAGCCTTGTGGGAGCAGCTTACCTGCTTGTATCAGATCATGTGGAGGAAGGGACAACTACCACAAGAGTTTAAAAACGCCACAATCGTTCACATCTATAAGCAAAAGGAAATCACCAATCCTGCGATAACCACCAAGGTATCTCTCTCCTGCCAATAGCAGGAAAGATCTTGGCTCACATCTTCCTCAACCGCTTACTTGGTCACCTTGAACAAGGACTCCTGCCGGAGTGACAATGTGGTTTCCGCGCCGGTCCGGGGACCACTAACATGATCTTTGCCGCTCGTCAGCTTCAAGAGAAATGCATCGAACAGCACCGAGACCTTTACACAACCTTTATCAACTTGATCAAGGCATATGACACAGTCAGTCGGGATGGTTTGTGGAAAATAATGAAGAAATTCGGTTGCCCAAGTACTTTCATCACAGTAGTTCGTCAATTCTATGAAGGCATGATGGGGTGCGTCCTTGATGACGGTGAACGCTCGGAAGCTTTTCCGGTAAAACTGGAGTTAAACAAGGCTGTGTCCTTGCCCCTATACTGTTCAGCTTGATGTTTTCTGCAATGCTATTTGACGCTTTCAGCGACCAGTTAGCAGGCATCCACATTAAATTCAGAACAGATGGAAAGTTGTTTAACCCAAGGAGACTGCAGGGTGTGACAAAGGTGTAGAAAGCAGTGCTGAGTGACTTTCTTTTTGCTGATGACTGTGCCCTCAATGCCAGCAACGAGCGAGAAATGCAAGACCAGATGAACAAATTCTCCGAAGGTTGTGACAACTTCGGCCTCACAACTTCAGACCGAAGTTATGTTCCAACCAGCTCCCAGAAATCTGTATCATGAGCCAAGTATCTCAGTCAAGGGACAGAACCTTCAAGCGATTGAGACCTTCACCTATCTGGACAGCACTCTATCTCGGACAGCCACAATCAATCTCGAAATCAACAACAGAATCGCCAAGTCAAGCAGCACATTCGGGAGACTCAGAAGCAAAGTCTGGGAAAAGAGAGGAATCAGCCTTGACACCAATCTAAAGGTTTACAGAGCAGTTGCCCTCACCACATTGCTCTATGGCTCAGACACCTAGACTACTTACAGAGGGCACGAAAAAACGTTGAACCACTTCCACGTGAGATGTCTCCGAAACCTCTTCCATATCAGATGGCAAGACAAAGTCTCTGATACAGATCGTCGTGAAAAGTGCTAAGCTTCCCAGCATAACTACTTCCATTCGACAGACCTAACTGAGATGGGCAAGTCACGTCTCCAGCATGCCAGATGAAAGAATCCCCAAACAACTCCTGTATGGCGAGCTGTGCCAAGGCAAGCGTTCAGTCGGAGCACCAGGAAAACGCTTTAAGGACAACCTCAAAGTCTCCCTCAAATACTTCAACATCAGTACCGAGTCCTGGAAATCGCGAGCATCAGATAGACCTCACTGGCGTCACCTCATCAACAAAGGAGCTGAAACCGCTGAAGAGAGAAGAGCCCTCAAAAACAACACGCAAAGCCAGAGTAACAAGCTCTGTCCCCACAACACCTGCTACCCCCTGTCAAACTTGTGGGAGAGCCTTCCATGCCCGGATCGGCTTTACAAGTCATCTCCCGAAGCACGAAAACAATACTTTTACTCACTTCGAAGGACGAACATCATATATATATATATATATATATATATATATATATATATATATATAAACTAGGAGGTAAAACCGTTGTTTTTCTGGATTGAATAAGGATCAACGAATGCTCTATATCTTTGATTTTTTTCAAAATTAAAAATGACGGAGCTTTGGGATTTATGATTTTATAATCATGTTTATGTTCCCTTCTTTTTAAGTTGATGAGTTTCTTTTTCAGTTGATGAGTTCAGGGCGGAATAAATTAAAACATTTACATAGTAATCGCATGAATGATTCTGCTCTATGAAACAAGTTTTTTTCAAGAATTGAACATATCCACAGTATATATATATATATATATATATATATATATATATATATATATATATATATATATATGTGTGTGTGTGTGCGTGTGTGTGTGTGTAAATTATTGTATGTGTGTGTAAAATTTCGATATTCCACATAAGTGAAGTGTTAATTTGTTGTGTGTATTCTAGGCGTTTTTTTTTCAATTTTATTAGCATGTTTGTAACACGAAGACATGTGTAAGACATACTTTAGTGCATATAATTTTATTTTGTAACATAGCATCGAATGAAGGATCAGTTACAGAAAGGAATGCGAATCCAAATCCATTGCGATTTTTAACATGCTTATCTGCTGCATATAAAAAAAATTAGATAAAACCCCGAAAACCTCATTAAACGAGAAATGATGGTCTGAATTAATATTATACCCTTTATCTAATGAATTATTATGTAGATGATAAAAAAATAACTATTGTTTATGCTGGATGTAACAATGGACAGTTTCAATCTGGAGGTATCTGGTATCTACCGAGATGCTGAACTAATATGTACAAGACGTGTTTGAAAGAATTCCCTCTTCATTCATGAGGAAATATTAGTTTATTTCCGAATAAATGAATAAGTTCAATCAGGTCGTAAAAAGATTCATAAGTTTTACAACGACATATCATTAAGATAATCAAAAGTAACAAACTATGTGTCATCAAGCTACTATGTGTCATCAAGCCGACAAGAATAATTTTTTCTGCGTGATTAACCATTCCTCTAGATATTTCTTGATATCTCAGAATTGGTATAGTAATTATTGATTGTCTGCGTCATTCAATATAATTTTAATGTGGCTGTACTATATATCACACTATATATCACACGTAATAAGAAGACATTTAGAAATGATGACCCATTCCAATAGTCTGTCTACTTTAATAGCACGAACACTTACAATTAGAACTTCCGATTTCATTCTCATCGATTTTTTTTTACACAGTGATCACCACTTATCAAGGCCCGGAAGCCACTCAGGGATAAGCGTTATTGCAAGTACATTACGTAAGTGTGGAGATTTGATGAAGTGTTTACTTAAGGGGGCGGTTAATTAGGAATTTGTTAACGTTGGACTTGAAGACATCCAAGTTGTAGTCCGGTGGGAAGCAGAGTTCCACGGGCGTGCAGTTCTAAGAAAGAAGCTTTGTTCATGGAATCCACGTTTTGATTTAGGCACAGATGTAGAGTGGGGGGAATTTTTGACAGTGGATTCAGCTAGACGGGTGTTTTTCGTAAAAGATTGGCGAGGGGGGACCAGAGATTGGAGTTCAGACGAGCACCTGCCATGGAAATAACGATAAAAAGGATAGGCTCGCAACGTCTTTTCTGTGGGAGAGAGGTTGCAGGGTAGAGAAAAGAGCATCCCCCACTAATCCACGAAGTCTATTTTGTACTCTGTAAAGGCAGGATAGGCTGTTTTTAGTAGCTCCTGCCCAGATATGGCAACAGTATTCCATCCTTGGACGTACTTGGCTTTTATATAGATCTTCGAGTCCAAAGATATTCATCTCATTTTTTCCTGATATCGGACAGGAACAAAAAATAAAGAATTTTAAGCATAATTTTATAGAGAGAAAACAGAAATATCTTCTGGCAATGTTATTCTTGCTGATATTTGGTCCCCTGATTTTATTTATCGTCGAAGTAATCATCGATTGTTTACATGGTTTCTCTATGACGCATAAATTTTTTTGTTAGTTTGATTTTTTTCACAGTAAAAATATGTCTATATGCGTTAATTGCATGACAAAGATGGAAAATGGCGGGCGACATTCGCAGATTGTCTTTCATTTTATGCAAATGTGAACCGACAGAAATGAACGTACGAGATTGAAACAAAAAGAAATAAAATATCATTTAATTATAACTAAATAAGGAAAAACGAAAGAGCATATTGGAAATCATTCTAAGTCTCAGTTTTTCTGGGTATTAATCTATTAACTTTCTTTCTACATCAAATAATTTAGCTGTGTCTATCTGTC
>NC_136496.1:10448772-10463772 GCF_053919585.1 Euprymna scolopes | reverse complement strand
CTCCACATATTTCTCGAAATGTCTACATTATGTCTAATATAATAACTCCACACATTTCTCGAAAACAACGATTGTAATAAGCAGCAAACCGTTGAATTTGTCTTCCGTACAGTGTTCAAGCCATATACGGGTGTTGTGAGAACTATAGCACTGTAGATCTGCAGCTTCTTTTGTAGTTAAATACCACTTTCCAAAGTCGATAGCGAAGTTTTCCGAAGGTACTGGAGGCTTTTGTAGTTTCATTGACTATCTCATCATCAAGAATTTCACTAGTTCTTACTTTACTTCCGAAGAAGCTAATGTTCTTGACATATTTTAAACGATTTCCGTCAACTTGAATTGTAACTTCGGTAAACACATGCACAGGCGGGTTATGCTAGACACTTCCAATTTGATTTGGTGCTGGGGCTGACTGATAAACAACTTCAGCGTTTGTTTTGTTACGGTTAATTGGAATTCCTTGCAATCAGTTTCCTCAACCATAATAGTAGCTACAAGTACAGCATTATCTGCAAACACTACGTCACGAATTATACTGGTTCGAGTAAGAGTTTTGACTTTTAACCTTTGATGATCAAAAAGGCCACCACTTGGCCTATACTAAATTTGCATGTTTCAACATTACAGAAGAAAGAAGAGGGCAAACACTACAGGGGCCATGACGCACCCCTGTTTAGTTCCGTAAGTGACGCCGAATGAATCAGATATCTTACCATTTGAAACACCATTTGCGTTCATTCCATCATGAAATGACATTATCACTTGAAATATATTTTCGGATATATCAAGATTTTGACAAACTTTCCACAGGGCAGCCAAGTTTACAATGTTGAATGTCTTAGTGAGGTCCAAAAACACCATATACGTCTGATTCTTTTCACGAATTTTCTCTTAAACATAACTCAAGAAGAAAACCATATCTATGGTGCCGCAACCTGCACGAAAGCAACACCGTAACTCCGAATATATATTGTCGATTAAATGCTTCGTGATCCCGTTCAAAATCGATTTCGCCAAGAGAAATACCGTGTTTTTTTTCCTTTTATTTTTGTACAAACGATAGAATATTGTGTTGAATAAATTCACCTCCTAAATTCACGTTCTTATTAAAGTGAAAGCCCCCCCAAAATCGGAACTTTACACAATTCTCGACACAAATTTTTCATAACTCTGTTTTTTTCCTTCTCCACTTGCACGTGGCACTCTTTCGAGAACAGATAAATAGATAAATAATAATAAATAATAACGTTACTTGTTATCGTGTAAAAAGAAGGAAACAATCCTGCTCACGTGATTACGTGTCTTTTTAAAAACATTTACATAACACTTTTATTTTTATTTATATATCTGTTTTAGATTTTTTGTCATTGTACTAGAAGGAATTCAGTTGATTACAACCCTTTCTGCGTGTTATTTACATTATAATAGTACAACCCTGAATCCGACGGTACAATACTACACCGTTCAATACTGTAAAACAGAAACGAAGCTGTTCTACTTGATACGGGTGCCATTTTCTTCTTATTCATATTTATATCGATTCTTTGCTTTGAAAAACTTAAGTAATTACGTGTTTACTTTTTGAATATCCCATTTTGCTGTTTCGGATTATTTTACTAAAGTAAGTAAAGCTTCATTATTTTTCAAACCTGTTTTTGTTTCTTTGTTTGTCGATATTTTGTCGATATTATTTAGTAAGAGTGTTTAGCAGAAAAGCCAACAAACGACTACCCGAAAAATAAATATACAAGAAATAAATGTTACCATAGTCAATAAAAGTTCAGTTCATGTTTTTTTTGTTTTCAAATAGTTTGTAATGCTCTTTACTTGAAATAATTTAAGCGAATGGAAATTAAAAGGAAATTTGAGGCGATAACTACGTAAATTAATTTTTATATAAACCACACATGCCATAATCGAATATTCCTCAAGCACAAAATAACGGAAAACATTAAACTATGTGTATAAATATTCCTTACGTTGACGGGACTCTCTTAAATTGTTAACGCAGAATGCTCAGGTGCCCCTCCTTCAGATTGAAATCGGGGCTCCCATTTCAAATTCGTTGCCATTTTGACTTTTTTTAAAACCGGTTCGTGAATTAAAAATAAAAAAAATACAAACTACTTAAAAATACAAACCAATGAACTTTTCTACCATAAAAGTAACTTTTATTGACGATGGTGATATTTATTTCTTGTATATTTATATTATTATATATATAACATTTTCTCTTTGTAAGGAAACATCATTTTGTTGGTCACTCTTGGCTACGAATGGAAACAAAGTTGATATAAAAAAGTATATTTTCGCGAAAATTATCTTTACTTTCATCATATTTTGCTTAGGGTAAAATATTTGAGTATCAAAACCTATCTCTTTACAAACCCCTCCTTTTCATAACCTACGATACTTTCCTCAATCACAGTCCATTTTCTGTAGGATTTTTTTTACCCAGTCAACGGGTACTTCTGCTAGTATATATATATGTACATATATATATGTATATATTTTTATATATATACATATATATGTATATATATGCATATATATACATATATATGTATATATATGCATATATATATACATATATATATTTATACATACATACACCCACACACACTGCTGCAGATATTAACGGTATAAAACTCAAAGAAATCATATCATAGATGTTCGCCAGAACAGAAAATAAGTCGTTGAATATGCCCATGCAGCAAAATTGATCCAATAAATATTCGCAAATCGTTCTTAAGACTTTACGGCCAAAGTATTCAAAGAGGCTCAAAAAGTGCATTAATAATGGCGTCTTCCACGATGTTATGCTTCTTTCGTCCTCATAGCTCATAAAAAAAATTTAGCTGTGCAGTTAACCAATAGGAAGTCTTACATATAAAACGACCCCGTACTATGATTTCTCTTGATGTAATTATAGCTCAACAGAACTCTTGAGATTTTTTGGGCTACCGTATTTTATACATATACATACATACACACACACACACATATATATATATATATATATATATATATATATATATATATATATTTCTGCATGGACATATTCAACGACTTATTTACTCTTCTGGCAAACATCTATGATATGATTTCTTCGAGTTTTATACCGTTAATATCTGCAGCAGGAAGAGTAAATTTCCAGATAACAAATCCATAACTTTCTGTCTCCTCTTATTCATTCTGGTGAAATGAGGAAAAATATGGAAGGTATTAATTTTGTAAATTCCATTGTTTACTTAAAAAAATATTGACAAAAATAAAAAGTACTTCGGTAATGTTGACGTGCCGTGTATTCGATTTTATTACACATTAGTGAATGAAATGAAAAAAAAATGGAGTGGGGTCAAATTCTCCAAAGTATTTAAAACTTTTTGCAAGAGATTTTTGCGTATAGCGATAACGATTGCTTTCAATATTTGGAAACGAATCTTGAAATTGGCTCAATATAGGAACTTACAACAATCTATTTAATACTTACTAGCAAAGCATTGATCTTCAAGCATATGCGGGCAAATAGCAGAATCCGAGGTCGCAGAGAAAGCAAAGACTAACAGATTCTACTCTTCCCTGTATATTCTGGTTGTAGACGAGTCTGCAAATGGCCTCTAAATTTTATGTTAACATGAATTTGTAAGGAAGGTTATGGGCATATGATTAAACAAAAAAACGCTACACACATACACACACGCATATATATATATTACTTGTTTATTGTTATATAAACATGCTCACATCCCGCTGCTACAAATAGCCACTTGTTTCAATCAAACAACAGATATCATCAGGCAACGACTTGACTATTCAAAAGTTCAATGAATAATCTATTATGATTATTCAATGATTATTCATTGAACTTTTGAATAGTCAAGTCGCTGCCTGATGATATCTGTTGTTTGATTGAAACAAGTGGCTATTTGTAGCAGCGGGATGTGAGAATGTTTATATAACAATAAACAAGTATTATCAGCTCTTTTTATTGAGCACTATCTAACAACCTCGTTGAATTCATTAGTCCATTACTTTTGAATATAAAAAACCCGAGTATATATATATATATATATATATATATATATATATATATAGAGAGAGAGAGAGAGAGAGAGAGAGATAGATATAGATATAGATGTGTGTGTCTACTAGCAGGCCGCCCGGCATTGTCCGGTCTTAAAATACGCTTAAATTCGATATTTTGAATAATGCAGATTTCGAATTTATTATTATATTATATTGGACCTCATATAGAGTAATGATAAAAAAAAACGACTCACGACGATTTATATATAACTTACTTACTATAACTTTTTTCCGCACATATTACTTAAGTACAAATCACGTCGAATATCTGCATGAATATAAATACATGTTGGAGTAAGGTAAATCTGATCATCCCATAAGAAAACCGAAAAAAAAAAACTAATAGGGAATTAATTAAAATGGATGTTTAAAAGAATATGCAAATTAAATAAATATTTTGCTGATGAATTTCACGGTCTGTATATAACAAAGTTGTATTTTATTTTTAAATAAATAGTAAAAATTTTGTTTGATAAAAATATCAATACATACCCCCGCCCAATCCATAAAAGTATATATATATATATATATATATATATATATATATATATATATATATATATATATATATATATTACTGCATTTTCATCCCAAACAAAGCACGGTGACAATTTGATGTAGGTAGCTACTATCAGGGACATAATTTGTAGGTGTACTTTGTCAGCAGTTTAGCAGCGAGATGTCTGTTTATATTACACCTTAACTGCATGCCAGTACAGTCAAGGAAGCAGAAAGCCAGAAGAGGAATTCTAAAGACTAGCAGACCTTAGGAAGAAACTATTAGAGTAGAAGGCGTTCTTATATTTAGGAGTTTCTACTGTGCATGGGCGGGATTTTTCCGCTTGTCTGTTTTATTACGTCGAGAGGGGACACAAGGGGTTATAGTTCGTCGGACCATCCACCATTAATATATTTGTAAAACAAGCAAAGGGATGTAATATTTCGTTTATGGGACAGCGGTATTAGGTTGACGACTCTCTTTTAAACCGTATCTAAGAGAGAAATAGAGACATAGATAGAGAGATAGATATGTTACAGAAAAAAAGTATGTCCCCTTTTCCTGAACATTAGATAAGTGAAAAATGAGATTAGGATATCTGAGATTCGAACCTGGTAAGCAAGGTTCAGAAATAGATTCAGAAAATGGAATGTTAGATTTTCACATTGTTAAAATAAAATAGTTTAGATATGTTGTTTGTATTATAAAAATAATTTAATTGTTCAATTCTTTTTATTAAAACTGAATTTTAAAAAAGTAAGCCAGAAAAGAAAGAACAATAGAAATAAGTTAGGTTGAAAAATAGGTTAGTGAGAATTCTTTGTTGCAGAATCATGTAGAACGACTTTGAAACTTTGTCTCCACCCTCGTTATTATATAACTTTCCCAAGAATGTGAATCCCCTATCTCTCTTCTCGCTATATGTTATAAGAAGTAAATCACAGAACAGTATAAACATCTCTCTTCTCTATCTCTCTCTCATCATCTTCCCTCCTGTTGTTCATCTTAAAAAGACCCCATTCCTATGCAACAGATAGATAGATAGAAAAGAGAGAGAGAGAAAGAGAGATAGATTGTAGCAGATGCACCGGCTGTAATGTGGCAACAATATTCCATACATGGGTGCATGGTGGCCTTGTAGAGGTACAGGATACTCTCGGGCGTAAGTAACTTTCTAGCAAGGTAGAGAGAGACCACATTCTTTGCTGCAGGCTTAGCAATGCTCTCAATGCCTCTCTTTAAACGCATGTTCTCCGTGAACGTTAAGTCGAAGAGTTTGACCGAAGCACTTTCAGGTAATATATCATTAGTCATAACTATTTGTGGTTGAGCAGGTTTCTTGTAGTTATTAAAAGAAAAAAAGCTTCGTCTTAACAGCATTGAATTGAACCATCCATTTGCCCTCATTTCACTACAGACGAAGTTTTCCTTTAGTGTTTCTGCCATCTCCTTTGATACATATTTATTCGTTTACCCTTCATGTCTGTTTTAGAGCGTGGTGTCATTAGAAAATATATCTATCACAGAAACAATTTCATCAGAGATATTATTTATGAATATTAGGAATAATACAGGTCCTAGGATCAACCTCTGGGGTACACCCGCATTTATATCATATTTGTTAGAGGTAAGACCATTGAGGAGTCTCCTCTTATATTATAAGGATTTAAATATTTTAAGCATTCGTCCAGTAATATCATAGAGTTTGATTTTTATGAAAAAGACTATCGTGTCATACCCTGTCAACAGTCTAAAATATATCGAGTGTTAGTGTCGTAGTTTCCCGTGAATTGTATATACTTTATGAAATTACAGTTAGGATATCTGTAGTAAAACGGCCTAGCCTTAACCTATACTGTTTATCGAACAGAAGTTTAGCAACTGTGATATGGTGGACTAGAGATTGATTAATTATGGACTCAAATACTTTGGCGATAGGAGAGAGGAGGTTAATAGGGCTATATTTTAAGTGGTTACTCCTTTCGCCAACATTATTGTAAACTGGCACTACAGAAGCAATTTTCCAGCAGTTACGAAAGTAAGATTCATTAAGATATTTGTTGAAAAGTTTGGAGAGAACAGGAACGACCTTAACGGAGCATTATTTAGATAGTATATTCGGGATAAGACCATGTACACATTATTTAGGGTGTCTAGATTATTTATGATATCATGTACTTAAGAAAACAGAGACTTTTAGTGCATTTAACGTGGTTCCTGACCACAGAGGAAAATTTGGGAGGAAATGGTTTGCCGGGTCGAAAGTAGTGTTGGACACAAACCGACTAGTAACAGATTAACCTTATCGGTAGCCGTATAAGAAGCACCAAGATGGTTGAATAACGTGGGAACTGTTTATTAACAATTATTTACTACACTGTTATAGATTTCCAGAAGTAAGGAGTTCCTTATTTCTGCACTCAAATGCGTTTTCTGATAGTGTCAGTATATTCTTTCTTAACTGCGACTATTTCCTTCTTACAATTACTTCTATCTTTTATATACCTTTGTGTATTTCTACTGGAGATATGTCGGATAAGTCTACCGTATGCATGCTGCCTTTGAGTAATGGCAGTTGTGCAAGTAGAAGTAACCATTGAGGAGGGCGGTAGTGCTATAGAACTTACGTGTTGGAACATATGCTTAAATTGCCATTTGAACCATTCAGTGGTCTATTTTGAGCACTGTTCAACTGGAGGAGAAAAGATATTTTCCCATGGAGCATTTGCGATGTGATCTTTGACGATATTTTATTGTAGTATCTTATCGCTTTGAGAAATGGCTCTCCAATTTGGGGTTGAGAGTGTAGAGCGATGTCTATCGCAGCGTGATCAGCATTTTCGAGCGGAAAATGGGCAACTGTAACACGATTCTCAGGAACTGTGGTCAGAAATAGTTCGACATGTGGTTTCTGACGATGTAGAAGACGGGTCGGGAACGTTATATCTAGTAATAGGATATAAAAAAGTTCTGGGTGATGTTACAAGCATAGTAAGTGTAGTTAGAGAAGTCAACGTATATATATATATATATATATATATATATATATATATATATATTTTTTTTTTTTGTGTGCATGTATGTGTATCTGTATGTTGGTGCGTTTTTTGACGTACAATAGGTATATATATATATATATATATATATATATATATATATATATATATATATATATGTTTGTAGGTACAAAACTATATTAAGATTCAAAATGAATATATATTGATACCTGCATTTAAAATATTTAGACTTTCTGACAAGTTATTCGAAAGCCCTCTTCGTACCGTTAGAAAGAGTCGAGAAAAACGTATTTTTTACACAGGCATCACCACATTATCAAAGCCAAGAGGCATCTCAAGGATAAGTGTTAAAGAGAGTGCAGTAAACACTGGACAATGAAACTTCGGTAAAGTTGTTAACTTACATGGAACGGCTCATCAAGTACCTACCTACGTTAGACTTGAAGACAACCATATTGTACTCAGCCGGAAAGCAGGAAAACGGAAGACAATTCCACAGGCGTGCAGTTCAAGGAAATAAGCTTTGTTCATGGAATCTACGTTTAGGTTAAGGCACAGATAAAGAGTGGGATGAATTATTGATAATGTTTTCAGCTAGACGAGTGTTTCTTGTGAAATTTGGCGAAAGGGGACCATAGATTGAAGCTCAGTCGAACACTTTCCATAAGAATAACAATACATCAGAGACAAACTCGCAACATCTCTTCTGTGAGATAGAGGTTGCAAGTAAGAGAAAAGGACATCTCCTACGAGGCTATGAAGTCTATTTTGAACTCTATCAATGCAGGACCAGTCCTTTCTAGAAGCTCCTGCCCAGATGTGGCAACAGTATTCCATCCTTGGACATACCTGGCTCTTATATAGATAGAGAATAGCATCAGCAGTTAGATATCTTCTGGATCGATAGAAAGATCCCACCATTTTCCCAGCGGTCTTAGCAACAGATTTGATGTACGTGTTCCATTTAAGATCAAGAGTAATGGTCAAGCTCAGAAGCTTGTCAAAAATTGAGGCCTCTTGAAGACGAGAGCCATTCATTCTAATTGATGCCAAATGTGGGTCAGAGTAACCAGCCACTCCTTTCCCCATTGTACCACCTGCTCAAGATCAGAGGAGAGAGAATTGGAGAGAACTTGGTCATTTACTGTCTTAGATGTGCTACCATAAATGGTAGTGTCATCAGCATAAATGTCTACAAATGATGTAAGGATGTGATTTGGAAGACCATTAATGTAGATCAGGAAACGAGTTGGGCCCAGGATGGACCACTGAGGGACACCAGCATTAATACTGTGAGCTTCTGATTTTTGTCCATCAACTACTACTCTTATGAACCTATCAGAAAGAAATGATTTAATAATTGAGAATACATTTCCAGCTATACCATAGCTGGAGATCTTGTGAAGTAAACCTTTATGCCATACCCTATCAAAGGCCTTAGATATGTCATAGATAGCAATTGCCCTAGAAATGTGTCTCCGTCGAGAGATTTGCTAATCCTATGAGATATAACTGTAAGCACATCTGCTGTAGATCTAGCAGAACGGAAACCATATTGAGTGTCACTAAGAAGGTTATTTTTGTTGAGATGGTTGATTACTTCTGTATTTAACACAGATTCCACCAACTTACTCATGACGCACAGGAGACTTATTGGTCTGTACTGAAAGGGGAATGAGCGATCACCTGAATACTTAAATACAGGGCATACAGATGAAATTTTCCAGGGTGATGGGAAGCTATTCTCCTTAAGACAACGTTTAAACAGTTTTGTAAGTATTGGTGCTAGTACTGGTTGAAGCTTTTTGAGTACTATAATTGGAATACCGTCAGGGCAAGTTGCTTTACTGGAATCAAGGTGTTTGATTAGCTTGGCAACATCACGTACAGATATATGTATATCACATAGCGTGTTTTCTGATATAGGAGGAAATATTGGGGCTTGGCGGCCTTAGTCGCAAAGGGTTGAATTAGCTGCAAAGTTCTTGGCAAAGAATTTGGCTTTGTCTGATGTTGACGAGATTACCTCAGGTCCATTTATGATAGTTGGGATAGAGCACACGCTTCGTGAAATGTAGTTTTAACCTCTCGGTTTTCATTCTTTCGTGCGGTGGTATTTTAATCGTCTTTAATTACGTTGATTAATTGTTTACTTTAATCGATTCTAGCAGTTTCTAATTTCCCAGTGCTCTTTATTTTCGCCAATAATATTATTTTGAATTAAGCTATTTGTTTTCTCCTGACAACATTAACGTTAAAAGAGATTGAGAGATTTCAGCCTATTATATTTCAAATGTATATACGATCTTGTAATATATATATATATATATATATATATATATATATATATATATATATATATAATGCTGGCTCGCTATGACAGGATTCAAATGAGAGCGCTAGCATAATACATTTCGCACTATCAGCTTTGCTTCAGCCTCTGTCCGATCGACAAAATATTTCATTCCTCTGCCTGTTTTACAAGTATTTACAAGTGGATAGTCCGATGAACTACAGCCCCCTGTGCCCCCCTCGACGTAAATATCCTCGACAAACCCGACAAACAGCAAAGTCCCACCCCTACACATTAAGAATTCCATAGATATAAAAAAAGGCTTCTACTCTAATAGTGTATTCCTTAGGACTGCACACACACACACACACACACACACACACACACACACACACACACGCACACACACACACACACATATATATATATATATATATATATATACAATAAGTTGGATATAAAAAAGGTGTGTAAGAGAGATTTTCTCTGGTCTCTAATTAGAGCCTGTGTAAATGTACAGTGTAGCCCGGATATAAGAACCCCCGGATATAAGTGTAACCCTGATATAAGATAGTTATATTGATCGGAGGAGAAATATCTTTTTTTTTAACTTATTCAAGTGTTTCAAAATGCATCTCGCTGCTTACGGATATATATATATATATATATATATATATATATATATATATATATATATATATATATATATATATATATATTATGTGCGGGCAATTTAATGGCAGAAACCGATATGGAACACTTATAATGTTTTTGTAGGTTTCCGATTACTTTTTGATTCTATTTGAAAGATTAAAGCAAAAAGTTGGTATCTTATAGGAAAAATAAAATTTACACGTGTAAAAAAGTTATAATGAAAAATGTTTTCACACCGATACCAGAAAAAATTTTTTTCATTGAAATAAATCTATTGTAAAAGAAGAATATTTGATTTTGGGACTATTTATAAGATAATTGGTAAAGTCTTAAGATATCGAATTAAATTATGAAACAAACACCTTGAGTCTTGATATGCTCTCAAAAGCGAGTGGCTCGGATTCGCACGATCAAAACAAACAACTAGATTTCGAAGCCGATTGTGTACCGTATCAAAGTAGGAGAAATCAGCTTCTCCTTATATAAGACAACAGCACTTCACCTTATAATAAATTTGGCTCTTATAAAGGATAGCCTCGTAAGTAGCGAGATACATTTTGAAACACTTGAATAAGTTAATTATTTTTTTAATTATCAGATAAAAAATACTCGTTTAAGTTAACGATAACTTTATTTTTGCTTTGTCGATATTAATTTTTTCTACGTAATTAAATAATGTTGCCATTTTTTAATTTCTCCGGGGCGGACCAAATAGTTAAAAACAAAAAAGTACCGCAATGTACGTTTACATAGTTCTTATTACATACCAGCCAACTAGCCAGCGCCATACACCCTAGTCGTATTTAAACTATTACTCTCAAATTGGGGAAGTTTTTAGGGATTATCTAATTCACAAGCGGCCTCAGTCGCATGTATATCACTCTTAGGCGAGCTGACTACCTTATATTTTTGTAATCCTTGTAATAAGGTATCGACGTCCTCCTATATACAGCGTCTGTAATTCTCAAATGATCACCCATCTGATAATGACACGTCTAAACGTTACTTACCTGCAGTGATCTAAGGGACACATATATGTCAAGATGATTATGTCATATTACATGGTACAACAATAACAAATTAACATAGATTATTCACATTTTAAATTATATGTTTCAGCTAAATGTCAAGCTGTATGACTTTGTCAGCAACAGGGAGATCCTATCACAAGCCAACCTCCCAAGCATGTATGACCTGCTCATCCGGAAAAAAACCTGAGATGGGCCGGGCACGTAAACAGAATGGAGAACCCCCGACTACCAAAACAGATACTGTTTTCATAACTGGAGGATGGGGTACAGGGCATAGGCAGACATAAGCTCAGGTTTCGTGACACCGTCAAACGAAATGTAAAGGACAGGTTGATCCCTACTAGAAGCTGGCAGACCCTCAGTTGCGACCGTGACAAGTGGAGAATTATGGTTCAGAAGAAGTCGTCTTCGGACACGAAAGACAGCACATGATTGATTTCAGCTAAGATTCTATTTACCTCCAAGATAATTTTATATGATAGATCATTTTACATATCTTATATTTTGTCTGTCGGTTGTTTACTGTCATATTATCTATATAAGAGCCAGATACGTCCAAGGATGGAATACTGTTGCCACATATGTGCAGGAGCTGCTAGAAAAGACTGGTCCTGCCTTGATAGGGTTCAAAATAGACTTCGTGGCCTGCTGGGAGATGTCCTTTTCTCTTCGCTGCAACCTCTATCTCACAGAAGAGATGTTGCGAGTTTGTCTCTGCTTTATCGTTATTTTCATGGAAAGTGTTCGACTGAGCTTCAATCTATGGTCCCCCTCGCCAAACTTTTACAAGAAACACTAGACTAGCTGAAAACATTATCAATGATTTTCCCCACTCTTTATCTGTACCTAAACCTAAACATAGATTCCATGATCAAAGCTTCTTTCTGAGAACTTCACGCCTGTGGAATTGTCTTCCGTTTTCCTGCTTTCTAGCTGTCTATAATATGGTTGTCTACAGGTCCGACATGAACAAGTTTCTGATGAGCCGTTCCACTTAAGTTAACAAATTTACCGAACTTCCATTACTATCGATTACTATATTGTCCTTTTGACTACTCTACACTCTTTAACCCTTATCCTTGATTGGCCTATCGACCTTGATAAGTGGTGACGCCTATGTAAAAGAAAATACTAAAAGTGACCGAGAAAAGTGCGGACTTTTGGCGAGCAGGAAATCTTAGATCTTGCGATTTCAAGCCGTCTAATCTTTCATTATCGTTTGGTATTTCAGATCTTTCCGCGATCTTTCCTCACTGTCATTCCCGCGCTCTAAATAATTGCTTCTAGGCGACCTTCCAATTAGAATAATGATATAAATCAGGTTATTCGAAAACATTTGCGGTACTTTCAATCAGGCCGAAACGCGACAAAATAAACCGACAGAGTAATATTTTCTTGTAATGAGAGAGTATGTATCCCATTCAATTAGAAGTGATGCATTGAGGTAAAGAGATAACGTGACAGAAAAAAAGGTGGAAAAACATATTTTACGTTTGTATGAAATGAAAAGGTATGCGTTTGCATTTTTTTTTCAGAATATTTTCTGCTTGAGAAACAACCGCTGAATAAAAACATTAAATAAAAACATTAAAAATAAACATTAAAGTTTTGAGAACAGACAACATGGATTCATTTGTACTCAGAAAAACACGTAAAAAAATCCCCAAAGAATTGCACACGTAAATTCTGTATTCTGTCAAGGCAGGATAGTCTGTTTTAGCAGCTCCTGCCCAGATGTGGTAGCAGTACGCCATCCTTGGACGTACTTGGCTTTTATATAGATAGAGCATCCGTAGTGAGATATCTTCTGTATGCAAAAAAATGCACTTTGTATAAATAATGGAATTCATTAAAAAAAAAAATATCGCAAAACAAACACAATTAAATATCATCAATGTAAATCGCGATATATCCAAACAGTCGTGCGAGGAGTTCCCGTGGTAGGAGTTTAGGCTTCTTACAATGGGGTCACGATTTCGAATTTCTCTAGAATCAGCAATTCTGATTAGTCGTAGACAACCAAACACGTATCAATCCATTTTAAAACCCTCTTTTTATAAGATACTAGACCACCCGTGACCTGTTGGGTCAGTATGTTATATTAGCTATGGAATTCATGTACGGGCGTGACACTTGTGACGTAAAGAAAATAGTTTTTTTGACATAACAGAAACATTTCTATGAAAGTATATTAAAATGAAAAAAGAATATAGATAGATTTCTATGAGTCGTTCTGTTTATTATAATTGATTATTTTTGAAAAATAAATGTACAGTCATTGAATTCTAAGTGGTTGGCCATAATTATAGGTAAATGTGCACTGAACAGACACCATAATACTTATTATAGTAAAATTCAAATTTTGATATATCTGCTTTTGTTTACATCGTTCATTTCTGTATTACGTTTAAGTTATTTAAACCCCCACTCTTCCCATGTTAAATAATAATTAAAAAAAATACCGTCAATATTTCAGTGCACAGGTTATGCGTCCATGCGCAACCGGATGTCGTAAACCGGAAAGTGGGTTACATACATCGTTACAAGGTCATTTGAGTTTTATAATTATATAGATTTAACATTTTTTATTCTTGTATATCACTTTTTAAACCTGGAAAATCCGAGTTGATTTGCTTTTATGAAATATTAGAATAAGACATGCTAATGTTGTTATTTTAATTCGTCGTTTTACTGTTCTCATCTTGAGTGTGATTTTCACAGTGTTTCGGTCGATATAACCTTTGGCCTTCTTTGTATATTTCTAGCAGAACCCTTTATTTACTTTAGGGGGTGGCGTGCTCTCGTTTTGTCACCCATCACTCGAGATGAGAACAATAGTCCGATGAATCCATATCTTACGAATAATAAATCCTCATCTAAAAAAAAAATCAGAAACGTCATACTAATTTAGTTTTCACGGCAAGTGTGATTTTTAAACATAACTTAGCTATCAAGAATATGGTCCTCTTAATGCACTAGCATAGATTTATTATGATTTATTTTGTCTTTTATTGAGGTGTAGAGCAGTGGACATCGATTTAACATTATGTAACCACAAAATCAATTTGCATCTAGAAGGAAATACTATTCTTTAGACTGCGTGAAGTTTCATTACAAACGGATACAGTGCTATGCCTATTGGGCCATTGCGGAATGTCTCATCTGATATCTCGTATATATTTCATTTTCTCGTCCAAGTTTTCTCACATAATCCTTTGAGATGAATCTCATTATCGATGAAAAATGAATGTCATTATTTATATAGGTGTCTCTTGCATATAACGCTTCGGTTATCTATTTGCTCGACTAAAGATTCAATCTCCTGCGCATCACTCTTCCACCCATCGCTATTTATATATATATATATATATATATATATATATATATATATATATATATATATATATATATATATAT
>NC_136496.1:10346272-10443772 GCF_053919585.1 Euprymna scolopes | reverse complement strand
GTTCTTAATCAGTTATTTGGCCGTAAATTTGGCTGCTTAGACATCAAAGTTCAGATGAGTTTACTATTCTGGACTCTAGCAAACGATCAAGCCAATTCTGGGTCTGAACATTTGAAATTTTACATAAAGTTATTAAGCCATGCAGTAAGCTTTATAATCAGTTTTTAAGCGAAGATTTGGCTGCCATTCTTGTAAAATACAAGCATTAAGACGGTTACTTACCTCCTGAAGTCCAGACCTTACTGCACGTGACTTTTGGTTATTCCTTAAGCCCACAGAAAAGCTTTGAGGCTGCCGTTATGAGACAATTGAGGACAGTAAAGAAGATGTAAGACATAATAGTTTTCATGGGGATTTTCCAGAAATGTTTGGAACGGTATAGCAAGTTGATTGAAGGCAGAGGATATTACTATTAGTTTCATGTGTGTTCTATCAATAAATATGTCTATACTAAAAAGTCTGGAAAGGCACCTCGTACACGCACACACACATACACACATATATATATATATGTGCGTGTGTGTGTATGTATATATATATTAATAAGAGAACTAATAATTCAGTGCCATGCGTAATGAAAACGAAACATAAAAAGAAAGAGGCTTTTTTATACATCAACGTTAGATTTTATTTCAAGACTTGATCAGCCATGACAGGAAAACAAATTAACACATTACTAAAGAAATGGCAAAAGCACTAGAGGATGACCTCCAATCTGTAGTGGAATGGGGACAAAAATGGATGGTCACATTCAAAGCTGCCTAACATTAAACTGGTTTCCTTCAATAATTACAAGACGCCTTTTCTGCCACCAATAGCAATGGCCAGTGACTCCCTGTCTGAGAGTACATCTTTTAAACTGCTTGACCTAACGTTCACAGGAAACATGAGTTGGAACTATTTTATTGAAAACATTGCCAGGGTCGCTGCGAAGAAGATAGGCTCTCTCTACCGTGCTAGAAAACTACTGACACCTGAAAGTATCATGTACCTCTATAAGGCTACAATTCGCCCATGTATGGAGTATTGCTGTCACATTTGGGCTGGTGCATCTTCTGCTAGTCTCTCGCTCCTAGACAAGGTTCAAAAGAGAGTCGCCAATCTGATAGGCCCTGAACTGGCATCTAAGCTTCAGCCTCTGGCCCATCGACGAAACGTTGCAGCCCTCTGTCTGTTTTACAGGTATTTTAATGGTGAATGCTCTGACGAACTGCATACACTTGTGCCCCCACGATGTAGACACCCTCGACAAACCCGACAAGCAGCTAATCTCACCCCCACACCGTAGAGATCCCTAGATGTAGAAGATCTTTCTACTCCGATAGTTTCTTCCCCAGAACCGCTAGACTCTGGAATTCCATTCCAGGTCCCTGCTTCCTGAACTGTACTGACATGCAGAAGTTCAAGTGTAACGTGAACCGACATCTTGCTGGCCAAAATCCCAACATAGTGCCCCAGTAGTTGCTGCCCCTGACAGTAGCCCCCTACACCACAGTGACAATGTGCCTTGTTTGGGGTGAAAATGTAAAAAAAAAAAAAAAAAAAAAGATTGATGATTTGGACATTAAAATAGAAGTAAATATTTGAAAACACGTGGTGCGTCAATAAACATTTATTTCCAATCGAAACATATACATTTGAATTAATTTAGTTATTCTCATCTTTATTCACGACGTTTCGGCCAACTATTCCTTCGTCAGGTGGTAACCGCGACGGATAGGAACTTCGAATCTCCTAATTGCATTCTCAGCAATCACAGCCATCCGGAGTTGTCGACTCACCATGTTTTGGCCAAGTAAGCCTTTGGTTTGCTTTGAGTAGGATTGTAACCACTATCTTAAGACAATGCTCATCTGAAACCGTAGAGATTCAACGTCTCTATCAATTGCGCCACGGACCCCGAAAAAAATAATATATATACCATTCGGTTCGGACCCGACCATGGAAGATCAGATAATAAATAAACGTGGAGTTATAAGATCAAAAAATCCAACCTCGATCGTCTTTCGGGGCGCGTGGGTCAGTTGATAGAGACGTTGAATCTCTACGGTTCCAGATAAGCATTGTTTGAAGATAGCGATTTTAATCCTACCCAAAGCCGGACAGAGGCTTACTTGGCCAAAACATGCAACAACAAAGATGAGATTAATAGTCCGCAATAAATAAATTAATATAAATAATACTCATCTCAATAATGAATTCCAATTAAAAAATATGCGTTTGAATTTAAAAACCTCTTTTTTTTGTATGACATTGTAGGAATATCATTGTTATAATCTCGATGTTATGCGTGGATTTTTGTCGTGAATCAGATATATATATATATATATATATCATTAAACTTACTTCAATTTAGTATTTTCGTAGATAAACGCAGATATATTGGAGAAGCCGTCGCATATCATGATTGCGCTAGAATTCATATTGAAAACTTATTCAAAGTATTTGGAAATAGTTATTGAAAATGCTTGTTGAAAATAAGGACAGGAGTTCATCCATATATAAGCTATTTTCTCTTTCTCTCTATTTGTCTCTCTCTCTCTCTCACTTCTTCTCTCTTTCCCTTTCTCTCTCTCTCTTATGTATATATATTAGGTTCACTAGAAAGCTATCGCTGAGTTTTTAATTTTGATTACAAATGTCGTACTTTCAAAAAAGTTTTTGCAATTGTACCTTTACGTATTTATATCATTAAAACAACTGTTTCTGTTTTTTCTAAATTGAATTGCAATCGTTTTACGACAATTATATCTTCTTTTAAGAACGTTGAATTCAAGACGGAATAAAACTAATTCGCACAACTTTTGTATTTAAATTCGTTAGCTCGAAAATCTGCTGAAACAGCTTGCAATATCAACGAAACATTTGGCCCAAGACCCACTACTGAACTCACAGTACAATAGTGGTTTAAGAAATTTCGTGGCGGCGACCAGAGTTTTAAAGATGATGAGCGTAGTGGTCGGGCACTGGATGTTTACATCAGTAAATTAAAAGCCTTATTCGAAGCAAATTCACGCACAACTATTTGCAAAGAACTTTCCAGCGAATTCTACCCTATGCGGCGAAGGCCATCAACTCCCCATATTTCCTACTATAACACAGAACAAGCTAGGTAACATACAAATATCCGTGCATAAGGTCGCCAAGCTAATAAAAAACCTAGATTCCAGTAAAGCAACTGGCCCTGATGGCATCCCAATTATAGTGTTAAAAAAGCTTCAACCAGAACTTGCTCCCATACTTACGAAACTATTTAAGCGCTGCCTTAAGGCGAAGTGCTTTCCGATCCCCTGGAAGACCTCATCAGTTTGCTCTGTATTTAAGAATTCAGGTGATAAGTCATCTCCCTCTCAGTACAGACCAATAAGTCTCCTGTGTGTTATGAGTAAGTTGCTGGAATAAATATTAAATAGAGAAATAGTCAACCACCTCAGCAGGAATAACCTTCTTATTGACACACAATATGGTTTCCGCTCTGCAAGATCTACCGCAGATGTGCTGACGGTTATATCCAACAGGATTAGTGAATCTCTTGACAAAGGCTTCCTTTCTAGGGCAATTACTCTTGACATATCAAAGGCCTTCGACAAAGTATGGCATAAGGGCCTACTTCACAAGATTTCCAGCTACGGTATAACTGGAAATGTTTTCTCAATCATTAAATCATTTCTCTCCGATAGGCTCATAATAGTAGTGGTAGATGGACAAAAATCGGAGGCCTGCAATATAAATGCTAGAGTCCCTCAGGGGTCAATCCTGGGCCCAACTCTCTTCCTGATCTACATAAATGACCTCCCTAAACACATACTTAAATCATTCGTTGACATCTATGCTGATGACACGACCATCTACGGCAACACATCAAAGGCTGTAAATGACGAAGTTCTCTCGGATTCTCTCTCCTCTGATCTCAAGCGCGTGGTTCAGTGGGGGAAGATGTGGCTAGTTACCTTTAATGCATCCAAAACCAAACTCCTATCCTTACATCATCAACGCTCTGATCCCCAGCTGGCATCAATTGTGATGGATGGCTCTCGTCTGGGTGAGGCCCCGTGTTTTAACAAGCTTCTGGGTTTGACCTTTACTCCTGATCTGAAATGGAACACGTACATCAAGTCTGTTGCCAAGGTCGCTGGAAAGATGGTGGGATCCTTCTACCGCTCCAGAAGATATCTCACTACTGATGCAATTCTGTTGCCATATCTGGGCAGGAGCTAAATCAAAACGCGGATTCATGAACAAAGCTTCTTTCTTAGAACTGCACGCCTGTGGAACTCTGTTCCGTCTGCCTGCTTCCCTCCGGACTACAACTTGGATGTCTTCAAGTCTAATGTTTACAAATTCTTAATGAACCGCCCCCTTAAGTAAACACTTCAGCAAATCTCCTCACTAACGTAATGTACTTACAATAACCCTTATCCCTGAGTGGCTTCCGGGCCTTGATAAGTGGTGATCACTGTGTAAAAAAAAACAAAAAAAACAACTGCTTGAGGACTGGTTTCGTAATTAAACGCAACGTATACGATGATTTCCAATTACTTGAGAGGGATTGGAAAAAGCAAAAACTTGATGAATGCTTCCTTAAGAATTAGAGGACAGCCAAAAGAAACGCTGTTATAAAGTGTCACCTTCCTTTTTTTACGGAAAAAGAAACCCCTTTTCTTAACTAGGTTATGACTTGCGATGAAATGTGATTTTGTTTACGACAACCGGCGACGCTCATCTCAGTGGTTAGACGCCGACGAAGCTCTAAGACACTTCGCGAAACCAGAGTTACTCCTGTTTGGTTGTCTGCAGCTGGTCTCATCCATTAAAGATTCTTAATGCAGGCGAAACTTTTACGGCAGAGAAGTACTGTCAACAAATGAATGAAATGCATCAACAACTTCGACAATAGAACCTAGCATTAGTCAACAGAAAAGGCCCAGTTGCCCCTCATGACAGTGCCCGACCGCACGATTCTAAACGGACCCTGCAGAAGTTGAACGAATTGGGCTACGAAAAACCGCGTTCGCCATACTCTTCGGACTTCTCACCAACTGACTACCAGTCTTTTAAGCATCTCGACGATTTTCTACGTGAGAAATGCTTAAAAATACCAAGCGATATAAAAAACGCCTTCAGCGACTTTATCGCCACAGGAACGAAAGAGGTTACTGGCATAATTACACTTGCTTAGCATCGACAACAGTGTGTTGATGCTCCTTATTTCGATCTTTGAGCTGAGATATTTTCATTTGAATTTAAAAGTTAAAAAGCATAAGAACTTTTTTGTCAACCTAATATATATATATATATATATATATATATATATATATATACGATGATTGCTAATTCTTTGCAGAAGTGTGTCATCTCTTCCTTAAGTGTTATTGTGTCCGTGTGCACGTAGGTGACTCTTCAATCCAGCTTTAGTCCTACATGAAAGTTCACAAACGGTGCATAAAACTTTCCTATTTGTAAAGGTGATCGCATGATAATATCGTCAATCCTCGAATGACATGCCAGTCCAATTTTAGATTTGCACAAATGTCAAATTGATTGACAAAACTAGATTTTGACAAAAATATCTGCCACATACAGTGCATTGCAGTTCCTGTTGCAATTTCTCATTATATTATCGTCCTGCTTTCTTAAAACGCGTTTTATGACAACAAGCTCAACACGCTGCTCTTCAAAACATCTATCTTTCTCTGATGGTTTTCCTCCACAGTGATCGATCTTTCGCTTGGACTTCCCAGTTATGTACATCATCCCCATTTTTTCAAGTTATTTTATAGAGAATCTTTATAACTTTTCCTTTGTTTATATTGTGGTATTTTACCCGCATCTATCTCGCCATAAAACAGTTGTTTAGGAAGTCTTTTGTGTTCCATCCTTAGTATTTTTCCAGTTAAGCGCATCTGATTTTGAATGATTTTCATTTCAACACTATTACTATTTGATCGCTCAAGAACAACAGTGTCAGGCGTTGGAGTCTTCTCGTTAATATTAAGCATTTTCCGAATACAACCTTTCCCATAACTTGAGATACCTTCCGTATGTTGTCCAGGTCTCTGATCCATATAACAATGCAGTGATAATACATGATTCGTAAACACTTAGCTTTGTTTTTGATGAGATTTCCCGATCAGACAATGCACATTCCTCCAATTTGACAAAAGTAGAAAATGTTTATTAAAACGAATATTAATAGATACAGGGTGACTAAAAAAAAACGGGGCCCAACTCTAATTAGACCCCGTTTCTTTGTGTTTTATCCAAATGAAATGAAACTTTGGTCATAACTAGTTTATTATATTCAAAACATCACATCAAAACACTAGGGTCTTTGGCCTTTTTTTCTCCGTTCTACAGCAGGTGTTCTAGATTTAGCTTTTGATTATTTTGGGGTCACCCTGTATATATGAGCTTACATGTTTCTGAAATGTCTTGTTTTAGAAACATTACTTCCTTAAACAGTGGTGTCGAATTGAGGGCCAAACTCAACAATATTAAATTCTTCGTCTAGAGTAAGTTTTATCGAATACAAATTAAAGAGATGAGAAATTGAAAAATACAATTCTCGTAAGTAGTGGATGACAATACAGATGGTGGAAAAAGAAGAAGGGATTCCGTAAAAACCATAATTTAAAGGGGTTACATAAATATAGAAACAGTATTAAGTAAAACATGTGTTTTTGTTCTTTTCATTTACAATTTCTTTGGAATCCTAACTGTTCATCATATCTACTGTAAAATTCAAGCATTTAAAACTTGCGTTATCCGTACGTAATCTATATATCTATAAACGTGAAACTGCCTATGTATGTGTCTGTGTGTGTGTGTACATTTCCCTACCGAACTACTGTGTTTTTGTTCTTTTCATTTACAATCTACCAGCTCAAGATATGACATAAGGCTATTGAAGTTTGGGAAACACTTTTAATCGGTTTTCGGACAGAAATATGGCTGTCAAGGGGTCAAAGTTCAACGATTTGACTATTGAAAACTCTACCAAACTCCTCCGCTAATTTTGGATCTAAACACTGAAAATTTTAGATGTAGGTTACTTGGACAAAGATCAAATTAAAAAGAAATTGATTTGAGGTTACTTGGACAAAGATCAAATTAAAAAGAAATTGATTTGAGCCGCAAATTATAAATGTTCAGGGGTTAAAATTGGGGTTACACGATTCATATTTTTATAATATTTAAAACTATTACGATATAAGTATTATTATATATTCGGTCAAATATAATATAATAATAAATACGAAATCTGCATTTATCAAAATATCATATTTAAGCGTTTTAAATGACCGGGCTATGCCGAGCTACCTACTAGCATATATATATATATATATATATATATATATATATATATATATATATATATATATATATATATGTTTTATTTTTTATTATCGTTTTTTTCTGTTTAGTTACATCATTGTTTCAGCTACGGGACGGTTTTTTGGCCGTTATGTAGCCTCCTCAGACTTTACAGAAAAGTTCATTTATGGTGGAATGAAAGAATGAATGATGGAGGCTACATAACAGCCAGAAAACGGTCGCGTAGCTGAAACAATAATGTAACTAAACAGAAAAAAACGATAATAAAGAAATAAAACGCATATTTGCTCTACAACAGAATTAAACACTTTCTTCAGGTTTTTATTAATTGCCATTTCTACTCTATACATACACACACACACACACACACACACACACACACACACATATATATATATATATATATATATATATAAATATATAGACAGAAAGAGAGAGAAAGAAGGAGAGGGTAAGAGAAAGAGAAAGTGGTGGAATATCCGGGCAGGAGCTGCTAAAACCAGCCTATCCTGCCTTGACAGAGTACAAAATAGACTTCGTGGCTTAGTGGTGGATGCCCTTTTCTCTACCCTGCAACCTCTCTCCCACAGAAGAGACGTTACGAGCCTATCCTTATTTTATCGTTATTTCCATGCCAGGTGCTCGTCTGAACTCCAATCTCTGGTCCCCCCTCGCCAATCTTTCATGAAAAACACCCGTCTAGCTGAATCCACTGTGAAAAATTTCCCCCACTCTATATCTGTGCCTAAATCAAAACGTGGATTCCATGAACAAAGCTTCTTTCTTAGAACTGCACGTCTATGGAACTCTGTTCCGTCTGCCTGCTTCCCTCCGGACTACAACTTGGATGTCTTTAAGTCCAATATTAACAAATTCCTACTGAACCGCCCCTTAATTAAACACTTCATCAAATCTCCACACTAACGTAATGCACTTGCAATAACCCTTATCCCTGAGTGGCTTCCGGGCCTTGATAAGTGGTGATCACTGTGTAAAAAAAAAGATAGAGAGTGGCTAGTATTTTGTCGAGTTTACCGGGTTTCTTTGTGTGATATAGCATTTGTGTATAACGATATATTTTAGGGCGGTAGTTGACCCGCATCCTTTGTAGCATCCATTGTTCTTGAACCACAAATGCAAACATATATGCGTACATATTTGATTTGCGATCAAGTCAATTACAAATCCAGATTTACACTGAGATGTTTCAAGTTTTGAACTAACTTTGTTATCAGTCATATTCTTGAAAAGCTTTTACAGACTTCGTTTCATTTTTACACGTTCCGCTTTGTTTTCCTTGATTTCTTATGCAGGACCTTTCTATTTTCAGCAGTTATTTTGAGCTCCATTGGATGTTTTTTTTTCTGTAATTTATTAACGTTGTTTTTCATTTTTTTTTTTAGGAGCGCTTAGGAGGCATCATGTCGGCATAGAGTGGCTGCTTTAGAAATATGCACTAACCAATGGAGACAACGTGTCCGGCACAGCGTATCGTTAGTTAATACATTTCCAGTGCTTAAGAGTCAGTTTTCTAAAGTGCAGCGGTGTCCGGTGGAATTTATTGCCATTTTATGCTAAGAATACGCATCAAACAGCTTTCATGGAACATTTCAAGCCATTAAAAATATCAAAGAGTCGCAGTAAATATTCCTGACTCAGTAAACATATTTAGTACGACTTAGTTGGTATAAAAATCAACACTTATATAGCAGAACATACAATCCTTTAAATTGTAAAAAAAAGAACCACAGATGTTTTCATAAGGGAATGCACACACATCTCTTTCTCTATTCCGCTATGTCTTTATATATATATATATATATATATATATATATATATATATATATATATATATATATATAAAGTGAGTACACCCCTTATATTTCTTAAAATAATTAAATCGCTTCATGGGACAACACTGAAGAAATAATTCTATGACACAATGGAAGGTAGTCTGGTTGCAGCATATATAACAGAGTTTATTTATTTTCCCTTCAAAATAACTCCAAATATATCCATTAAAAGTAAAACTTCCGGCAACAAAACGTTGTCAATATAAACATACAGAATGTCAACTCTCAATATTTTGTGTGGACACCATTTTTATCTAAAACTAACTTAAATCTCCTGAGCATGGAATTTACCAGATCTTTACATGTAGCTACTGGAATTCTACGCAGCTGGTGAACATTTTAGACTTTGTGCACCTTCACTTTCTGCTGTTAGGGTGCCCCAAGGGTGTTCTATTGGGTTCTAAGTTTGGGGACATGCTTGGCCAGTCCAACACCTTTACCCTTAGCTTTTTCATTAAAGCAGTCGTTGTATTTGATGTGTGTTTTTGGGTCATTGTCATGTTGGAACACTGCTCTGAGACCCGGTTTCTGGAAGGAGGGGATCATGCTCTGTTGCAGTATTTGACAGTACATATTAGAGTTCACGTCTCTCTCAATAAATTGTAACTCCCCAATACCTGCAGCCGTCATGCAGCCGAAGAACATGCCATTCCCGTTACCATGCTTGACTATAGGCATAACATAGTTATCTTTGTACTCCTCACCTGGTCGTCTCCACACATGATTAAGGCCACCAGAACCAAACAAACTAAATTTCGTCTCATCAGACCATAGGACATGGTTCCAGTAATCTATGGGCTTTGTTGACATGTCTTCAGCAGTGTTTGCGGATTTTCAAAGAACGCATTTGGATGTGACGTTTAGCACGTGCTCACATTCTATGGAGATCCTAACCGAGGGTTGCTCTGAGTGGACTCTGGTTTTTAAAATGCTGGATGATCTTAGCCACTGTGTTGTAGCTCAGTTTTAACATGTTACAATCTCTCTCTCTCTCTCTCTCTCTCTCTCTCTCTCTCTCTCTATATATATATATATATATATATATATATATGTATGTATATATATGTATATGTATATGCATATATATATATATATATATATATATGAACAAATGATTAATAAAATATGTAAAAAGACATCTTGAAAAAGAGTTAAACACATTTAATTTTAAAAAGGAAGAAATTTACTTGATTCCTCCAGGCTTGACAGACGTGTTTTAAATATTCTCTCCAGTGCTTTTCTTTTAATGATTTGGAATTCATTCCATTTGCGATTTTTCCCAAGGAACTCTACCTTTTGGATTATTTTGGACCATTTGGAACTTACCCATTGGATTGGAAATTTTTAATCCGTTCGTTTTGGATTTTACCATTCTTGGATTTTTACCCTTCACCGGACTATCCATTCATGTGAAATCTTTTTATCATTTTTCTTTTACCTCCTATTCCCCTTACCTCACCCTTTTTTACACCAAGTAAGATCTGTGACTTACTTATAGTTTAATTAAATACTTTTACATGCAAAATCCGATCCCGCATTTTGCTAATTCCTGCCCTCTGATGAGAAGAAGAGTATTTCTTCGAAACTCCGCGCATTAAGGACTATCCACTTATCTTGTGTTCCCTTTTAAAAATTAAATATGTTTATATATATATATATATATATATATATATATATATATATATATATATGAAATAAAATGGAGGTGGAAGGACCTGGATACTCAACGTTTCGCCCGATTTATGCGGGCTTCTTCAAGAGGGATGGTCATTGACGAGAGAGTCGGAGAATTGGGGATATATATAATGATAGGGGAGAGCAACGTGTTTCCTTATGTAAATAAGATATCATATATACATATATATACATTTTATGAGCGAAAAAATAAATTAGAGTAAATTAGTGTAGTGGATTACGTCTAAAAGTTAAAATATCGTAGAGATTAAAAAAAAATTGTGTTTGGAAATATAGCGGTGATAGATTAAATAAATAAAATGACACGAGATTACGAACGATTTATTTATTTATTTTTTAATATTAGAAATAATTGAATTGGGATAAAATAGCGTAGTAACTTAAACGATGGTGTCTAAAAATAAGAATAATAGGTGATAAAATGGAGTCTAAAAATAGATAATGATAAAATAAAATACAGTAAAAAAGTAAAATAAAATTAATAAATATATATATATACATATATATATATATACATATATATATATATATGTATATATATATATATATATATATATATATATATATATATATATACACATACAAGAGTAATTATTCATAATTCGCATTTAGGTAAAATTATTTCCAACTTGCATTTAGGTAAAAATGCCCTTTCGTAAATAAGTTAATTCATTCCAAACCTGTGGCAAAAACAACAACATCTAAGTAAATCGCGATATATCCAGAGAGTCGTGCGATGGACCAGCGGATAAAGGGCTTAGGCTCATTACCGTGGCGTTCCGATTTCGAATCTAGCTATATTCAGCCACTCGTGTCAGTGGATAATTATGTTTGAGAAATAATATATATATGTTGCAATCGTGACAGGATCAACCGTTTTGATGTTCATGTTTTGGATGTGATAAAACACGCACTTTAGAAAGGAGTCATCCACTATCCTGAGTCATGCACATTCAACCTATCACTTTGAAGATTATTCACATTTGCTTGAAGATGGCTTTCTCTGCAAGCAGAGTAAATGCCTCAGATTTTAACGTGATCAGCCTCTACGTGATTACATAGTATAGTTATTTCAGACATATAGTGTAACCCCTTTTTTTAATACACTATATCGTTTTTTTTTACGTATCGTCTTCTACGTTATTTTAAACGTATAGACTTCCATTTCACTCGATTTTATTTATAAAGAAGGAAGTCCCTGGATCCAGCTGACGAAAAGTAAAGGCGAAACTGGTCAGTTAGCCTCCTCTAATAATTTTTTAATTCATTTCCTACTTTTAATCATGAATATAAAAACAGGTATTCCTGTCATGATTGTCTATGATAAATTTGTTGTTTTATTGACCGAGAAAAACTTTCAGACTAATGACGTGCGCGGGAGAGAGAGAAAGGGATAAAGAGAAAGAGAGAGATAGAGAGAGAATAAATAGAGTCAGTCACAAACAAGAAACAGTAAGTAGCTAAAAGGAAAATGATAGAAATAAGGACCAGAAAAATGTTTCAATCGCAAAATTGAAGATGTGTGAAGAATGCAGACGAGAGGCAATAAATAATTACTTAGTGCTGAGTTAGGTAGATAACAAAACAAACAAACAAACAAACAAAAAACACACCAAAAACACACACACACAAAAAAAGCATACATTGCTCGTCCTTATCCTTGTGTACCCATCGGCAACTGGCGAAAATAGGCACAGAGTCATCGGTGCTTGGAAAACGTGCGAGTGACCTTGTATATATCCAAAAAAGGCGAACATTATCTTACTATTTTTTTAAATTTAATCTGCCATCATGTATAAAGTAATTTCTTCATTCTATTTAAATTAAATTTTTATACTTCACTTTGTAAAATTTATAAAAGTGTACTTTGAAGTTAAATAAATTTCAAATTAAATCTTGTACATTTGTAGGCTGTTTTTGAAGCCAGTCAACGACGGGTAATTTTGCTAGTATATATATATATATATATATATATATATATATATATACTAGCAAAATATATATATATATATATATATACTATTCAAACAGTACTGAATATAGTAAAAACATATTGTTTAACAATTTTTATGCGTTGGATGAAATGCTTTTCTAACTTGTATATATGTGTGCGCGCTGAGAATAATGACAATAGTATTGCGAGAGAGATAAAAAAGAACGAAACAAAGTCACACTTTCTTCCAGCTTTCATCTTTATTTAAACACTACCTCTATATAATTATAAGGCATTCACTCTTTATTTTTAAAGTTTTTTTTTTTTTTACTCAAAGCTTCTTTTGACAATACATTCGGTTTTTCGGTATATATGGTTAGGTTGTCTTCCTCTTATCTATATGCCTTTCTGGTACCAACATCAGATTTATGTATTTTTATTCGCGTAGTATTTGTATGCAAGTTAGCATATACCAGGATATATCTTGTAATCTGATGATTATTAAATTTATATATATATATATATATATATATATATATATATATATAAACAGCGAAACAGGACTGTATGTGGATAACAGATATATATACTTACACATAGCTTATTTAGACTATATATATATACATATGCATATATATATGTTTATATGTACATATACATATATATTTATATATATATATATATCATTATTAACACACATATATATACACAGCGAAACTATTGTATGTGAATGACTATATATATATATATTTATATATATATATATTTATATATATATATTTACTCAAAGCTTATTTAGACTATATATACATATATATATAAATATATATATATATATATATATATATATATACATATATATATTATTACCATGTCATTTATTTATTGATGTATTTATTTTTATCTTATATGTATTAGTATAAATAGTAATCGTATTGTTCTACATTATATATATATATATATATATATATATATATATGCAAGTAATTAAATTTCCTAATCAAAAAGCCATTACTCGTTTCACAGAAAGGCGCTGTAAGCATCACATAATCAAATAAGACTTCTTCCTTAGTATAAAGTCCGCGGCACTTTTTATTTTCCGTCTTTCAGGACCTGTAGAATGTTCCCTTTTGTCTGATGCAAACGTATTTCTTTGGCAACTTTACAAACGGCTTTCGCTGACGACACAAGATCTAAGGGTCGATCTTCCGATCAACTAATGGCCATAGGTATTGCGACTTATCAATCGTAACCGTTGGACAATCAAAGTCAACCAATCGCTGGACAAATTTACTGCTTATAAAGTAGACATTTATTGAACATTGGCAAAAAATGGAAGTCTTTGAATTTTTATAAACCGGATTTAGCTGGTTGATAAGAATATATATATATATATATATATATATATATATATATATATATATATATGTATATGTATATATATATATGTATATATATATGTATATATGTATATATATATATATATATATATGATCACATATAATGATAGAAGATGAATTGAGACACAGAATGGGTATGTTTGACCTGGCATAATGATGATTCATTAAAATTGTGGGGTCTGCGTACACGCCTGGTCCACAAAGTATGGAAAAAACAACAAAAAAACGTTTACAAGTGTTTTTGATATAGATGTACATAAGAATACTTTGATAAATATGTTTTAACTTGAATAGAGATGGTATAATAAAATTGTGGGGTCTCCGTTCGCGCCTGGCCGCCATAGAATGAACATAGGCACACACGTTAATAAAGACTTTTCATATCTGTTTGCGTAAGTATTTTTTGATAATTATGTTTCAGTTTGTAGAAATATCGTATAATAAAATTATGGGGTGTTCGTTCGCGCCTAACATCCAAAGAATGGAAATATATCACAAAGTTAACAAGTTTTTTTTTAATATAGATCCAGAGAATATTGTGATAAGTGTTTCAGTGTGAACAGGTATGGTATAATAAATTATTGGGTTTATCTATTTTATTTTTACTTTCATCATATTTTACTTTGGTTTTGATACCCCCAAATTCGAAGCTATCTCTTTACAATCTTTCCTTTTCATAACCTATCATACTGTCATAAATCAGAGTCCATTTTCTGTAGTCTGTTTTTGAACCCAGTCAACGACGGGTGATTTTGCTAGTATATATATATATATATATATATATATATATATATATATATATATATATATATATATATATATATATATATATATATACTATTCAAACACTACTGAATGTATGGTTAAGTGGCTGTCTCAGTCGTTTAGAACTGCTTTAAAGCTTCACTGCTTACTCATATTCTGACCAAATTTTAAACAATTATTACAATTCATAGATCATGATCTCAGCTATATTATAGAATAAAAACAATTTTCGTTTAATAAAACAAAAGTCATGATGAATTTTCTGGTGGTCAACATAATACAAGGTTGTGAGGGACGTTTTATGACTGGTTTCCACCGCAACCACGTCGCTTCAGCGACTACTGTTGTTACTAATTCACTGCTGTTAGCGGATGAGTGCATTATATTGTTATTACGTATGTGTTTATGGGGAAAAATGAGACTGAAATTAAACGAATTATAAGTAATTTACTGGATGCCTGGAAAAATCTTGGATTACAATAGAAAAATGCAAGCATGAAAAACATGTAAAAGTAAAGGACTAGTTGTTGAAACTGGAAAAGAAAAATACAAGCTATTCTAATAAAAGATATAATAATTGTATAATTTCAAATATTTTTTAAAAAATTCAATTCATAACATTATATAATAATTCTTAATGTTGTAACATTTTAAGTTATGAATTTATTATATTTTTTTACTTTTCCATGTTTAATCATTACTATATTATTTTTTATGCTCGCATTTTTCTCTTGTAATATATATATATATATATATATATATATATATATATATATATATATATGTGTGTGTGTGTGTGTGTGTGATGAATAGATGCCAATATTTTTCCCGATTTCGATACAATTACAAATTCTGATACAATTAGAGATTCCAATTACGATTCTCTAAACAAATCTCTAAATATTTAACTATTACATTTTTTTACACCTATTATCGTAAAAATATGTTGAATGTATATATATTTTCTCAAAGGTACAAACACAGTTGTGTAGGGGATTGATCTATAGATTTTACGTTCAAATCAATAAATATTTATTATTGCATCATTAGTAACAGCAGTGGAAGATTTTCTTTAAAACAAAAAAGAGATGAATCATTTTTGGCATCGGAAAATAGACATACATTTCTCTGATTCTCATACTGATTCCGATGCCCCCAAATTTTCAGATGTTTTGATTCCCGATTCCGATTCTGATTAATCGTCACAACACCAATATATAAATATATATACATGCATGTATACATATATATATATACATATGTATGTATATATATGTGTATATATATATATATATATATTTATTACTTTAAAAAACAGTAAAGCAAAAAGTAAGAAATTAAAAAGGTCCAAATAAAAAGAGGGCGACTTTCTAAGAAAACCCCGGATCTCCAAGGTGGAGGCACTAACATTAATATCGTTTAAAAAATCAACAACGAATATATATATATATATATATATATATATATATATATATATATGTGTGTGTGTGTGTGTGTGTGTGTGGGGGTGGGTGGGTGTATTTATGAAGTGATATACAAATTACCATTAGCGTATGAAGCGGTGATCTTTGTGTAAACAAATTGAGCTTTGGTACTTTGGACATTGTAAAAAAAATTGTTAATTCACTGCCCGCATAGCAGCAGCCGCATAGCGCAACGGTTAGAGGCTCCGACTGGTGTTTGGGCGATCGAGTTGCTATCTGGCTTGAGGTAGTTGCTTATCTAACCGTACTGATGAGCTGTAAAAAAATATTTTTGTTCTCGAACCGTCTATCAAACTACCATTTTTATCTGCCTCCTACATCTTTGTCCTTTCTTTCTAAATGCGTCGGTCCTGCTTTTTCATCTGATTTAATAATAAAAAAAAAGAACGTGAGAAACAGAAAGATATTTTACTCATTAATCTTTAACCTAATTTTTCTGTTGATTTTTTTCAAAAGGGTATCAGGAACAAAAACTTGTCACATTACAGATAAAGCATTAGATACATTTATTGTACGTGCAACTTTTTGACATGTTGAAAGTTCAGTCCTAAGTGTCGGTGCTATTCAGAATACAATTAGTGGGGAATATTTCAATTATGTACTATGTAGATATTTATTTGAACCTAAAATCATAAAAAAATTGGTCAATCATCTTATAAAGGGCATAACAATAATATACTTGATTTTGAAGAGTCTACGACAATTTTAAATGCCTGTGCAAACATGTCTGGAAACATTTTGAAGGTATCTCGTACATCCATCCATAGCTTTGAGCCCCTAAGGGGCATAAGGCCATCTACAACTTTGTAGATGCTTTTATAGCTAATGATTTTTTTTACGTGGTGAGGGTTCTTCCCAGAAGGTACATACAGCACCTAGCCTTCCCAAATGGTCACCCATCTGGTACTGGCCAGGCTCAACTTCGGTGATCTGGCAAGAACCGGTGTGTCAACGTGATTGTGCCGTACGCATCGAGTATATGGTTTTACTTAAATGAAGTAAAAACCGTATAATTTAATTTTTCCTTATTCTATTATTATAAGTTGCTCTTGTAACAACTATCATAGGTGAAATATCACAAAAATATTGAGATTAAAACTGAAAACTAAACACATTCGCTAGCTCATCACTAAATGATGGTATCATCTTAATTTTTTTAAATGTCAAAAGAAAGCAGAGTGTATAATGAAAGTTTTTAAAATTGATGTATCAAATATTTTCGATAAGACTTCAAGAACACAATAAGATAGTAATAAAGTTTTTTTTCTATGGAGGTCACCACTTATCAAGGCCCAGAAGCCACTCGGGGATAAGGGTTATTGTGTGTACAGTAATAAATGTTGCTGTGTTGTAGTATTCGTTAGTATTAGAGACGATAAAGTGCCATTACTTAAGGGGGCGGTTCATCAGGAACTTGCCTATGTTGGACTTGAAGACATCTAAGTTGAAGTCAGGAAGGAAACAGGCAAGAGGTAGAGAGTTCCACAGGCGTGCACTTCTAAGAAAGAAGCTTTGTTCATGGAATCTAGATAAAGAGTGAGGACAATTTTTGACAGTGGTTGCAGGTAGACGGGTGCTTACCGTGAATGATTGGCGAGGGGGGACCAGAGATTAGAGCTCAGACGAGCACTTCCCATGGAAATAACGATGAAACAAAGATAGGCTGGCAACGCCTCTTCTGTGGGATAGAGGTTGCAGGGAAGAGAAAAGGACATCCCCACTAAGCGATGAAGTCTATTTTGTACTTTGTCAAGGCAGGATAGAGTGTTTTTAACAGCTCCTGCCCAGATGTGGCAGCAGTACTCCATCCTTGGACGTACTTGGCTTTTATATAGATAGAGAATTGCATCAGTAGTGAGATATCTTCTGCAGCGGTAGAAGGATCCCACCATTCTCCCAGCGACCTTGGCAACATACTTGATGTACGTGTTCCATTTAAGATCAGGAGTAAAGATCCAACCCAGAAGTTTATTAAAACATGGGGCATCCCCTAGATCAGAGCCATCCATTTCAATTGTATGTACATGACTTTGTATATATATATATATATATATATATATATATATATATATATATATATATATATATATATATATATATATATACACTTGTTTATTCTTATTTAAATAAACATTGTTCTATATAGTACCACGATCATGGCAATGTATCTCGCTATAATTATGAATAAGTAAAGACCTCACCAGAAGTATTATTCATTCCTTTTAAAAAAATCATATTCTTTATTTTTAATAGGTCTTTAGTTATCAATAATTAACGACCTAAACATGCCATCGGTTATTGTATCTTATGTAGTTCTCGAACAGAAAAGAAATGATCTGTTTTTCATCTGTCTGTCGATCTTTCTATATATCAAAGTGTATTTATCTATATATATATATATATATATATATATATATATATATATATATATCGATCTAGCTATCTAACTGGCGAGGTAAACATGCAGTCAGAGTTGGAATTTGAACGTAAAGAAGAGCGGGCGGGTAAACGGTTGTCTCTCTCCCTTGGGAAGAAATATGATGAGTTTCCAAATTGGAGATTTGGAATAACCACAAGCAAAGATTGTCACTTTCCATTCTTCTGCGTTCAAAACGTGGAAAGTGAATAAAAACTAATATAAAACCAACCATATTTCCGGAGTGAAATGCATCGTTCAAAGAGTTTCTAGTCTCCCTTCCAAAACCGATGAATTGAAGGTGGACCACATGATTGAAGACGCAGTTGAATAGTGTATGTCGAATACATGTACGACCCCCACACACGCACGCGCGTATGAACATTTACATTATCACGGAAAGAACTCCAAGAGGTAAAAAATAACTTGGGTGCAGATAGTGAAGGGGCAATAGATAGAGAATAGTGCGACTTACATGCACACAAACTCAAACCCCGAGTATATAACACGTATTCGAAATTATAAAAAAAATAATTTGTACTAATATAATCACGAAAACTGTACAGTTAATAATTTATTGATTAGAATGGAAGATCAAAGCTTTCTTGAAAACAGACAAAAATGCTGTACAAGATACGTTTTTAGTGTTTTTAGAATACCATGAAATGCAAAAGTTTACATCTTTTAACATCTGAGAATAAAGTTGAATTACCTGTGAGTATTGGGAGCATTCTAAATATCGGAATAAACAATATCATCGAACGTATTCAAAATGATAACAAATGTCAGAATAATTACGTTTCTCTTTAAATTTTGTCTTCAAGATTATATTTTAAAAAATTGGGAATGCATGTTTGCGCAAATTTTGAGAATAAATGTGGGATTTGGAGAGGTTCTTTTGAAAGGGTATTGAGCCACAGAGCTCTAAAAAATTACCAACCCCTTAAAAATGTGAAAAGAACAGCGATAACCCGTACATGCACAAAAAAGATGCAGTAGCCAGCCTCGAACCTTTAATGCGAAGGAGGAAAAAAGTGAAAAAAAGCCAACCTTTTAGCCCCCGCACCCACTGCGACAAATGATTTCTGCGGATTTCGCAATAAGGCGTACTCTTACTTTGCAAAAATGCCTACGAAAAAAGTGAACCTTCTTTGTAAAAAAAACGGCCAAGTTGACGGTGAAATAAAGAATGAATGTTTTTTTTAACAATTTTAGTATATTTGTTAGCCGAGATACTGAGCTTTAACACAATATGAATTTTGTAAATGTTGCGCCGAAAGTTTTAACGAGACATACAAACATGCATGCATACATTTACACACACACGGACACACACACACACACACACATACACACACTAACAGACAGGAGAGACTTATACTGACTAATCGATTTGAGAATATGCTTGTTATCTCCCAAAAGGAAAGAAAAAGAGTATTTGTTTTTTAATGATAATTATCCTTAATCCACTCTCAAACACCCTTTATCATTTATTCGTTCTTTAGTCCAGATACTTGTGGCTACGTATACAAATTTATATGTGACTTGGATCTAATGTATAAAACTCACCATGCATATATTTCTCCTTTCCGTCTCCATTTTCCCAAATAGTGGAGTTTGTGAGCCGAGTAAAATTATTCAATCTTTCTAAATCGTTTTACAGGATTTTAACCGGTAAAATAGCTGCTCTAATGCAAAATTGACATAAATGGAACTTGACTGGAATAATTCGTCTATTCCAATGCGCAACTATATGCGACTATTCCAATGCGCAACTATATGCGTCCATACGTTAAAACTGGTTCATTTTAACTACTCCTTATTCATCTGACCATAGCTCAAACAGTAACGATTTGAACGCTAAATGTATGTGTTTCAATTCTAGCTGATGACACGCAAGTCATTATTTTGACCTGACTTTAATAATTACTACTATATATAGGGTACAATATAATAATCAAGATATACTTGGCTATATTATAATAAATATGAAATCAGCATAAAATATCATATTTAAGCGTATTTTACGACCGAGCAACGACGGGAAACGCCGAGCAAAACCGGGGGCCCTGCTAGTTAACCGTTAAATTAAAGCGCACGCTTAAATATCTTTACTATCGACAGAAGAAATTTATAGCCAGATAAAGAAAAATAAGTTTTGTAATATTATTGGTTGTTACATGTTCCATAAATTTGTGCCTAGAGGAAAATTGTGTTTTATTGCCGACAAGTCGTCGTTCTCTGTTGTGCACGTACAGATCGATGGTTAAAAACGCTAGTCATACAGTAAACCGTAGCTTTGGTAGACCATATTTTTGAACGTTGATCATCAAATAAAGTTTTTAATAATAGTGAAATTCAGATGTGCGATTAATTCGGTCTGGATAAGAGATCGTGAGCCGTTTTACAATTGTGTAACATTAAATATAACTTGCACCCTCAAAGAACCATATATAACATACCTACAGTAAATTCTTTTTTTTTTTACACAGTGGTCACCACTTATCAAGGCCCGGAAGCCACTCAGGGATAAGGGTTATTGCAAGTACATTACGTTAGTGTGGAGATTTGATGAAGTGTTTACTTAAGGGGGCGGTTCATTAGAAATTTGTTAACGTTGGACTTGAAGACAGACTTGATGTACGTGTTCCATTTTAGATCAGGAGTAAAGGTCAAACCCGGAAGCTTGTCAAAACACGGGGCCTCTCCCAGACGAGAGCGATTCATCCCAATTAATGCCAGATGGGGATCAGAGCAAAAATTATGATGCCATAAAGCAGGGAGACCCGACCTTGCCTGTGATTGAATGAGGATCAGTGATGTTTCCACACTTACAATACTTTTATTGTCATTGGAATCGATGAAATACCAAGTTTTTCCATCTAATAGATTCATTGCCTGCTCTAATTAGGGACCCCCAGTGGTGCACCTGGAAGAAGCTCCTCATCTAATATTTTCTCTCTTAGCTCTCACATCCTATAAGCGATGTTTCTGAAATAAGGGGGACAATTGCTGTTTTCTGAGTAAAACTCAGCCCAGATTACTCCTATTGTTCTGCGGATGTGATTGTGAGGTAAGTGTTGCGCAATAATACTCCACCCCTCTCCTCAATCTGTACTGTTTGAATCCAGTGGCAAGGAGAAGTCCAGGACGACTGGAAACAATTCCGAGACAAGCGGAAAGCACATACATTCCATATGTTCACCTATTTTAGTACTGACCAGGTTCAACGTTGCTTAACTTCGGTGATCCAACTGGAACCGGTGTGTCGACGTGATTATACTTATTAAAAGATATATATATATATATATATATATATATATATATATATATATATATATATATTCAAAGGATTCAAATTCAGTTATTTCTTTTGTAGTCCCTCGTCTAGTATTCTACGTAAACTATTTCTTTTAAAATATTTAACCAAACATCTTAACAATTTTGATAGAACATCAATCCTCCTGAAACTACGTCTTTTGTATAATTATGTTATCTAGTCCAGATAATAAATAATAGTAATTATAATTGCATAGTTACACTTAAGATTAAAATAACAATACTATGTATAGTAGCTTTTATATATACATATTTATAAAAAGAGTGTCTAAGTCATCATGTATAGGCTAAATAAATATTTATTAAAATATTATATAAATAATAAACATTTAAACTTTAATACTGTTTTAATTATTCATAACCGCCCAAGTAATCCTAAAATCTTTATACATATGAGGTGCCTTCAATAAGTTTCCAGACTTTTTTTTTCGTATGAATACGTTTATTGATAGTATACGCATGAAACTTTAGTCCTTTTCGAAGTAATCTCCTTCGACTGGAATGCACTTGTTGTACCGTTACAGCAACTTTCGAAAGGCCCCAACGAAGTCCTCGTGTGTGAGTGTGTCAATTACCCTTGTCACCTCCTTTTTCTTCTATTCAATTGTCTAATGATGAAAGCCTCTATGGTTTTCCTAGAGCTTAGCGAATAATCAGAATTTACGGGGAGTATAAGATAAGAAAAGACGGTGTCTGTCATAGTTTATGATAAGGATGGAACGCCTGTCGGACAAACTTCGCGCAATTCTTCCGCATCTTCAGTTCTTCGCGATAATTATGTGTACAGTTCCCACAATCACGTTAAACTGCTCTATGAATGTCTCGATAGACACACGGTGGTTTTTACCAATGCAATTCTCTATTTAGCCAATCAACTCTGTTGTCTTGACGTCCTAACTCCTTCCACACATTAAAGCATGCATGTATGTCTTAAAAACATTAAATGATATAAAAAACATTTACCCCTTAAAGAGTGAATCTCTTTATATTTAAGACATTATGCATCCGGAGTAATGTTAATTAAAGTAATATCAACTTTATGCGTGCCTGTTGTATATTTCTCAAGTACTAACTGAACATAAAAGATATATTTAACCTTTATATAATACCATATAGAAGGGGCACGGTTGTATTAAGCAATAAAAAACGTATCTTTGGTGCCATCAGCCAGAAGCGAAACCGAAAGTAGTATATCGTAAGTAACAAAATGTCGCGGTGTGGATGCAAACTTGCAAAAGTTAAGTTCGTAAGCGATCACGTTATCGTTGGAGCACGACGACACAGATATTATGAAGTTGCAAATTTAACGTTTTAAAATGAGACAACAAGTCGACCATTCGCGCATGCGCGAATCACGTAAACCTCATTCAAACAAAACGCTATTTCCTCATGAAATAATTGACGCTTTTTAAAATAATTTTCCGGTATAATGTCTCCGATAAATTGCTCTTTTAAACCGTACCACGTTCATGCCGCTCTATGCGGAGGACAAAAGTATTAATCGGACATAAAAACACACAAACACTCAAACTACTATGATTTCTATAATGACTAGCGAGGGGGTACCCGGAGTTGCTCGGGTATTTATAGGTGCGTGTGTTTGGTGTGTGGGGGGTAAATTTAACAAAAAGGAAACTTAAAGGTAGCGATTAAAAAAGATGATGGTTGGTGACATTTGGGCTCGAACCCGGAGCCATGAGGCCTATAGACTGAGCCTGAACACCTGCGCTACGGCGACAATGTTAATGTAAGAGCGATTCAAGTGAGTAAAGTTAAGGAGGTCATCGCGGGCGCGTTACGACGACGGGGCAGTTTTTTGGGCGTTTATTTACTTTGTTTCACTGTGTTTTTTCGTTTAGTGCAGGGTAGTTTGGGCTTCCCCAAGATAATGCGAGAAGGGAAACCAGCTCCCCATTGAAAGGGGATTGTCCAAATTGAATAGCAATTGTCTGATATAAGGAAAACCGTATTGATCAACGCTGATTACTTTTGGAGGTTCCCGGCGAATCGCGCTGGGAACGAAGTAACAAACTTCGTATTAGTTTCGCTTTTAAGAGCATCGAAAAGGCGAATCTACACGCGCTGATCGAAAAATGTTGAATATTTAGCTTTCGAAAGTGGGGCAAATTAAATACACACGCGATCCCAGTTCGGAACTCGTAGATATTATGATTTCGACGTGATATAAAAAGTTTTAAAAATGAGCAACGGCCTCGAGAAGCTGCCGGAAAAAATCCTTTCTGGGACATACAAAAAAAAATTAACATACATACACACATTTTCGCTTTTATATTTATAGATATCATAGGATTTTAAAGTGTATCCTTCATTTGGGATACTTTTTGTAAATTTACAGAGTGGTCCTGCTGAATCCTCTTCACACTTCAGTCTATCCCTAGGAGGTAGAACATCTGCGATATGACCTATCGCGTGAAAATATTTTGAAGATCTCTCATGACGATATCGTAGACAGGCTGCAGGCATGTAAACACTAATGTCTCTAGCTGTTTTAAAAGACACGTTAATTAATAACGTGGCACTGCACAGTTTTCACAGAAAGGCTCCATTGGAAATCTCACCTTTGTGCTGAACAGCAACGCACCCAATGCCACAGTTCACGCTAATTAATTATGTTTAAGAAATGTGCACGTAACTAATATCGAATCCAATTATTTATAAATCAGAGGATTGACGAATCCATTCTATTAGTATACATTAATTCTATTTTGTATATATATCGATACAGCTTATCAACGAAGCTTAATGTACTAGGGCTAAAACATCTTACCGTGAGTGTCATGATTGGGTGCGGATAACATTACACTGCGACGTTCCAGTTTAAATTACCTACTCTTTTATGCAGTCGAATTTTTGTTAATTTTTAAATATAATTAAATTCTGTTTAAAGCGTTCCATCCAAGGAGAACAGGGGAAGTAGGCCCCCTTTATATCCGAACGATCGTCATATTATCTGTCTATTTATCTTAAAATATAAATTATATTAAAACAGTAATCTACGAACACGTGTATCGTCGTACCACGGCTCATCAGCGTTATATATATATATATATATATATATAGCTATATATATAGTTATATATATAGTTATATATATATATATATATATATATATATATCATGCTACAAGAAATAAAGTCCGCACTTTTAATTTCTTCCAAAATCCGCCAATTTAAGCTAAAATTGAATAACATATACCTCATTTGATTTACCTTTTCTTCCTCTATAATTTCACCTGATCATATTTTACATTTAATTGAAGTATGCGTGTGTCCATGTCGATTAAACAAATTAACTTCAAATCGAGACGGCAAAAAGAAACTCTGCAGTAACAAATGAGCTTAAAATCAGCTTTAGCATCCATAATCGTTTAATATCCAGCTTTTAGCACAGCTAAGTGTAATTGGTCTTGTTCCTATGTTATACTACTACACATTTAGTTCATATACTTCCAGTTACTCTCTTAGTCATCATCAGGAGCTCATTTATCTTCACTTTTCTGGTTTATCCAATGGCGAAATCGGCTGCAGATTGAAATATAATGAGAAAACAGTACAGATGACCATGCAAAAGCATAAAAACACCAGCAGTGTTCGTGATGCTCTTAACACTGATTGTACTAGAGTTACTTCTTAAAGGGAAGACAATGTTATCAAGATCAAAATCCTCAGAACCAGACTGGAAACGACCCCCCCAAATCCAACGAAAGTGTAATCCTGTTAAAAAGTGCTCTCTTTCTATAGTTTAGAACAGATTAAAATAATTTAATTTGCAAAGCTGTGTTCCAAGATGCAATTCAATGTTAAAAAAGTGCTTTATTTTTACAGTTAAGACCAGATTTAGTGGTTTTAGTTAGCTAGGCTGTGTTTCCCGACGCAACCTAATTATTTCTGTAAGACGCAAAGAGCGCCGTCCGGAATTCGTCAGATGTAATGAAGATCGTGACTCTTCATATTGGTCGAAAGTAAATTTTAGCGACGAAAGCGAGTTCAGTAGAATGGACGAATAATGTTATCCTTGGATAGTTTCAACGCACACACACACATACACACACACACACATATATATATATATATATATGTGTATTTATATGTATATTATGATTAAAATCCGCTGGTGTACTAGGTGTTAATCCAATTAAACTCTGCTGATTATAAAAAAGTGTTCAATATATATATGGCTGCGTAACCGTCTAATATTTTATTTATACAAAAATGATATGCATACATATGTCAGTCGAGATTTTATTAAATGAATTTTACGTCATTAGACTGATTTCAAATGGGAATATGCAGAGTGTATTCATGTTGGTTTTGCACACGTTGGAATTTGATAGCAATTGAGACTAGCTGAATTTCAGAGAGTCGGCCATCATCATACTTTTGATGCAGGCTATTGTACATGGCCATAATTTTCTTGCTTTTTCTCTACTCCGACACTTAAGTGTATGTACATGTTGTTGTTTTTTTTTATTTGTAATTTATACTTCAGATTCTAGGTATTCTGTTGTTCTCCTCAGATATTCTTTCAAAATTCCTTTTGATTTCTATGGTTAAAATCGAGAGAAATAAATAGTAAGATGAACAGCGTTTTGGAATTTTGAATACAGATTTTTGCACATTTTTATATACATTGTAGTAATATTAACTATATATTAAACTTCATAAATAACATTATTGGTATAAATGAAGAGTGAAATACAATTTAATAAGCGTACATTCCCTATAAACACATGCATTTATATATATATATATATATATATATATATATATACATATATATGTGTGTGTGTATGTGTGTATATATAAATAATATATATATATATATATATATATATATATATATATATATTAGTGGCCCCGCAAGGCTATAGGTGAGATAACGGAAGCAGCAAAACTGACACACAGACACACACATACACAGATCCCTATATATATTGCATACACATACACACACCTGTCTATATATATGACACATAGATGTGTGTATGTGTGTATAAAATCGAGAATGTGGGTGTGAGAACACTTCTCAACTTATATACTCAATGAATATTTATTTATAGACTCGAAGTTTTCTATGTATGTTATTCAGAGATGAGGTAAAAACATTTTTTGTTCCATTTTCATCCGTAAAATGGGCTGCTAAGAGGTAAAAATTGAAAAATCGGTACATGGGAGTCATTGAATTTTTATCTATATTCAAAATAAAAACGTTCACGAATGCTCATGCGTGATAAGTTCACACAAAAGATTACTTGCATTATGAACTATTGGTTAAAATAACTATTTATCGATTGTGTGAAGATTGTCTAACAGCTATCGTACTTTACTCACAGGGTAAGTTTTTGATTTCGATCTCAGCTAGAGTATTTTTAATGTTTCGCAAAAACATAATACTCTCATGCTAGTAATCCCAAGAAGCAACAAGAAAGCCATACTATAACCTATTTCATTGCTACATTATGGAGACAAAAAGTGATATATATATATATACATATATATATATATATATATATATATATATATATATATATATATAAGAGAAACAAATTAAAACTGTAAGTTCAAATTTTTTCTCTTATATATATATATATATATATGTATATATATATATATATATAAGAGAAAAAAATTAAAACTGTAAGTTCAAATTTACAATCAAATTTATGATTCGACTGAATACTAAAAAAAAAAAAAAAAAAAAAAACGCAATTTATTAAGTCCTTTTCGCAGGTTTTAGAGAAGGCTATACTTGCTATTTTTCTCATCAGAGGACAGAAAGAAATCAGCAAATTATATTTGTAGCAATGCTAGAATTTGCTGGCTGCAGCATTAAATTTGACCGTTATATATATATATATATATATATATATATATGTGTGTGTGTGTGTGTGTGTGTATATATATATACATATACCTATATATATATATATATATGTATATATATACTCCCTAGCACGTAGAGTATGCACCATAGTAACAGACAGACACCTCCGTTCAACTAAACTGAATGAACTACAAATAACACTGCCGAAAAGAGGATACCCACTACCACTAATACAGAAAGGTATTGAACTGGCTGAAAAAATTCCAATAGACCAACTAAGAACCCCAAAAGAACACAACAAAGAACAAATTCTAGCATACGTCTCTACACACAACACAAACAACCCAGAACTATTCACACAGATAATATAAAACCTTATCCTCCTCAATCAGAACGACAAACTAAAAAAACATACTTAAAACAACAAAAATAATAAAAAGTAAACGCCAACCCAAAAACTTAAAACACATCCTAACTTCCTTAAAACTCGTCCCACATACTACAAAAGGAGTTACAAAATGCAACAAACCGCGATGTGGAGTATTTGACATAATAATAGAAGGTAACACATACACATTCAAAAACCCAGAACAAACATTCAAAATAAAAATGGATCTAAATTGCACCTCCAGAAATGTAGTATATGCACTAAGATGCACAACATGCAACAAATCCTACATAGGCGCCACCAAAAATTTCAGCAATAGAGTGGCCTTACATAAGAGTAACATCAAAATTGCAAATAACAGACACCTCTATGTTTCAAAACACGTACACACATGCAGTGGAAACAGCTTCAAAATAATGCCAATCTTCCAAACAGACAATTATTTTTATTTACTTACACAGGAAAAAAACTTCATCACCAAATTCACTCCTGAACTGAACAGAACCTAATACCATCACACAAAAACATGAAATGCAAGGTACACTCGCATGCACACCCATAAACATACACATATAAACACCCACACATAAATCAGAACCGACACATTAAAACACACGTGCGCGTATACAACCACACACAGACATAACACCCCTATCTCTAATACAACACACTGAACAATACCAACCCTACTTAACATCGAAACCTACAACACTAGGAGACACCTACAACCATAGTATAATATCTGTTCCAACACCTCGCTCCCTCCTCAGTCAGGGGAGGAGAACCCACTCATGACTAAAACGACTATCTTCCCTTCTATCATCCCCCTCCCATACCTACACCCCCTCCAATGCCCCCCCCCCTCTGGGGAACAAAATCTTCCCCACACTAGGAACCGATCCTGGGTCTGGCCATACCCACATGGGGAGACAAATAAATAGAAACATTAAAAAATCCCCTATTTTAAATACACCCCTCTTTCTAAACAAACATAATATAAGACTAAAACGAAAAATCACAATACTAAAATCCAAGAATCCAAAAAATAAATATCAAAATAGAATGAAAGCACCCCTACCCTTACTTCAGAAGAGCCAGTCCCCCCCACACATACACATTAGAAACGACCTCGGACCACAGCCGCCTTCCTAAGGAAGCAAATAACCCCAAAATACTATAAAACAATATACACATACCCAAACCAATAAAAGCAAACACACACACGCACACACACACGCACACACACACATAAACACACACGCACGCACACACACATACATACACACACCCTACCCCACCTAAAGGAAAAGAAAAACACATTAGCAGAAAGAGATAGCGACTGACTACAGTGAGGTCAAAATCTCCCTGGACAAACCAAATAAAAAAGCAATAAAATTTCAGCATACCAATGTATAATAAACACTTACAAACCTTGGAAAAAACTTCAAACTAACTACGAAAATCGCCATTTTTACACATTTGAAAATAATTTCTGACGAGGACACATCACAGACCGTATGAAACGCGCGTAAACGATTTCAATGACTTAAAAACATTATTACAATGATCCAAACATAATTCTCAATGAAAAACCAAAACACGGAATAATAAAATAATGTTAAAAAATACACATTGTTGGTGACTACTCCCTTATTTAAATATATATATATATATATATATATATATATATATATATATATATATATATATATTAATATATGTGTATATGAGTTAAAAAGCGAAACAGTACTGTCTGTGGACGACTATATATATATATATATATTTATATCTAAATTTATTATATATATATCTAAATTTATTATATATATATATCTAAATTTATTATATATATATATATCTAAATTTATTATATATATATATATATATATATATATATATATATATATATATATATATACACCCATATAAATTCTAAGAAACACTTGTTTCCAGAACCACTGTTTACTCAAATTCTATCAGTAGACAATCATTGATCAAAATAACGAAAAGAAATGACATTTGAAGTCAAATATGGAACAAAAATGAAAGAGAAAACGCACTTTAAACAATTTATTGGGTAAATCGATGGGAATGGGAACATTGAATAACCAGTGGTGCTAAAAGATAACGTCAATCGTAAATCTCTCGAGAATCACTCAATTATTTGACAAAATCTTTTTGTCTATAAAGTGATTGTTTACGCAAGAATAAAGAGACTGATTCCAAAAGTTCGAGGCGCTTAAAGCCATCAGCAACGTATATAATCTAAGATCACTTTGTAACAAGTTTTGATGTTTGGCACCCTTTATTTCCGGTCTTCAAATCGTCTATTTGTTTTATTTATCAGAAAATGTTTGTTCCCTCGAGAAGTACTAGATAGAGCGTTGAAAGGTTATACACATATTTTTGGTCTCTAGAAACCCGAGGCACAAATCTATATACGTATTTATACTTGAAATATGGGGAGAAATTAACTATCTATTGGCGTGAATTTCATTGCCTACTAGAGAAACCTTCAATGTCTAACAGAGAACACTTAAATGTCTCCTTGGAAGAACGTGATTAACTTATGGAGAAGTGTAATTCTTACTAAACACTATCCTACGCTGTCTGTTAGATATCTCCGTATGGTCTTCCCAGAAAAAAATAACTCTCATAAGAATACTTTCTCTACAAATAAATTCTTTTCAAAATACTTAAAATAACAATTTATCAGTTTTTCTACCCCACGCCGCCTTTTACGAGGAATCGTGCACCTTTTCCAAGTCATGGTACTTCAAACAAGAGCAGGACGCTGGATCTCACCCAGATTTGATGAAATATTGTCAAGAATATAGAAGCCACAAGAAAGACATACTATAACCTATTTCAATGCTCAATTATGGAGACAAAAAGTAATATTCTTAACCTCTTTTCTAATTTTTTTATATAAAGAAAAGAATAATAGAATATACGAATATCTGTGTATCTTATATAGATATTAAGTCTTATGCACAAGAAGAAGACCCTTTGATTCCTGAAATTTTGAATAAAAAATAAAATATAAAATAAAAATAAAAATTATTTTTATTTAAGGGGAGAGAAATATAAGTAAATGTGCATACACGATATGAAAATGTGGGTCTACATTAAAAAAAACTTGTTAAACTTTGTGACATATTTCCATTCTCTGGAGGTCAGGTGCGAACAAACACCCCATAATTTTATTATACCATATTTCTTCAAACTGAAACATAATTATCAAGTATACTTACGCAGATAGATATGAAATGTCTTTAATAAAGTTTGTGCCATTTCAATTCCATGGAGGCCAGACGCGAACGCAGACCCCACAGTTTTATTATACCATCTCTATTTAAGTTATAACATACATATAAAAGTATTCTTATGTACATCTATATCAAAACACTTGTAAACGTCTTTTTTATTTTAATTTTTTTTAATTTCCTTACTTTGTGGACCAGGTGCGAATGCAGACCCCACAATTTTAATGAACCATCGATCAAACATACTAATTCCTGTGTCTCGATACATCTTCTATCATCATATGTAATCAGTTTTTTTTTAAATAGTCAACCATATAGGAGCCTATTCGTTACCAGGCACATCCACACACATAGACACAGACACAGACATTCAGCTTTATATTATAGAAGATATATATATATATATATATATATATATATATATATATATATTAGCAGTTCAACCCGGCTTTGCTCGAGCCCTATATACTCTTCATTACTTTATGTCCATATATATATATATATATATATATATATATATATATATATATATATATATATATATATATATATATATATATAGTAAGTTATAAAATGTTTATGGCGATTAAGCTACACTGAATATTCCGCGTTTCATCCGGTCTAGAACTCTTCAGGTTTATGCGCGAATTCTGTGGTTGTTTGTCGTTTTAATATGCGCATCTTCTATTGAGATTTTAGTTAGCCAATCAGCTTTCTATTATCCACCTTTCTATTATCTTCCTATCAGCCAATGAGCATTCACTTATCGGACAAAGGCCTATTTAAACTCTGGTTGACCTGTTCCTTTGTGTGTGCTCTATTTAGCCTGGATATTTAGTTTCTTGATCTGTTTAAAATCTAGGTTAGTGTTTTTAATGTTAGTTTATATATAAATATATGTGTTCATACATATATGCATATATATATATACATACATATATGTGTGATCGTTTATGCATATCCATGTTTATTTAATTTGTTTATTTGTTTATTTTCTATTGTTTTTGTCAGTTTTAAAACTATTTTGTATCGCTATCCTAGAGTAGTCGAATGGAAAATAATAAGATAAGCAACCACGTGTAGGGACCTAGACGACCCATGTAGATTATACCTTCATGAAAAATTTGCTATCCTGTACTTTAAAGAAACCCAACATCTATTAAACTCTAGAAGAGAAATAACAAACAACTGTGCTCACAAGATAAATTTACTCTAGGATTTCCTTCCTGTATCCATGTATATTTTTTTTATCATTTACACTAAATTTATATTATGCATGAATGCTATCTTGATTAATTTTGAATTGAAATGATTAAGAATTGCTGTGAGACTATCTTTATTAAATCCGTATCTATAAGCTATTAACTGTAGACTACCCGGAGAAAAGGTAACTATAAACACGTGCATTTTCTGCCCAATAAGTAAATAATAAAATATGAGAGACTAATTTCATACTTATACTTATATTAAAATTTAATTAAGGAAAAACTTTATAAATTGGCGAAAAACGACATTTAAAACGCTACTGAAAAATCGATACATTATAATATTTTGAAAGCATTTGCTTGATGCTTGATATATATTATTCTGTTCTTCTAGTGGAGTTGACTCTCTTGTAAGAGGAAAGTATGGGGGCTTAACATGAGCCTAAGTCGGAGCATTACGAAGCCCTCCGATCTGGCTGTGTAGAAAAAGGCTGGTTGTGTCACGTACCGGTCATTTAAGTTGTATGTTGGGGTTTTGTGGGTCGCACCGTATGTTTTTTTTCTCACTAAAATGAATATATATAGCAAGGCTTTGAGACGTGCTTTGCAGCGTTTGCAGACAACGGTCCAACAAGTATCAAGTTGGATTTGGTTAAAGCCACGAATCCAGATGTTATCAAAGTAGAACTAATTCTGGTCGTCTTACTAACTTTTGTTTGTAAATACTTACAACCGCTCGGGACTATTTTTTCCTTACTCTGTCGGGTGGTGGATGCTTGTGGTGGCGCTAAGAGGGGTAGTACCATATTAGCTACAGAAACTGTATTATCACCCTTGGTTGGCGGCTGATGATTGCAGGGTAAAGCATATGCATTCGCACGTTGTAAGTAGAAACATACTTCTTTATAGCCTCTTTTAAACCTCTCTGTATTTTTTATCCCTTAACAATAAAACCTTTATAACTTGTATCTATACATTGGTTTTATAACATATTCCTCTCTCTGAAAAATTCTTAATCTAATTAGTCCTGCTACTTCTTCTCCTGTATCATACTTCATTTCCTTAATCCTAAATCCCTAGTCTCCCTCTTCTCCACCCGTATATCTCACACTTACCACTGTAAAAAAAGAATCCTCCGATATCTTTCACCTTTTTCTCTTTCAATAAATATAATACTGCCAGCCATATACCCTATCAAGCCTCAATTTGTTTTTTGCTTTTCATTTTTTGATTGTGCATTTCTCTAGTATGTATTTTTTTCTCTATCTTTCCCTGCGAAATTTATTGCTCGTAATTACTGCTACATCACATTACATCTTTAATAATGAAAGACACTGGATCCCCTAACAGAAAATTCCATATTCAAATTCCGAAGGGGGATACATAAGAGATACACTCACGAATACCAACAGTAAATATATTTGAACATTCCAACATTCTCGCATCCTCACAAAAAAAAATTTGGATAATAAACGCTGTAAGTATTTATCGCATGAAGTTTTTAATCCGTTCTGTTTCCCCCTAGATCTTCGTTTAAACAAAATGGCGGTAAACATATTTAAGATAAATTCTACCACGGGGTTCTCATATATTTACTATATTATGCTATATAGGATTTTCCCAAGTTCTATAGTCGATTGCTTAATATTTCTAGAATTCATTCAATTGGCCTAATTTATCTATTCTACCAAACTTTAATTTTCCAGGAAATTTTTATGAACACATAAAATCAAAACATGGCCATACTATTAAAAAAAACGGCTGTAATGAAGAAATCCAAAATAAAATAAAATAAAATTACAAAAGAGAAAAAATGTATTTCTTTGACTTTCAACAAAGTTTTGTACAATATATGTTCTGTACTTATGAAATAGATACATTGAGATTAACTCGAAATTTACGGGTATTCAGTTTTATCATAACAGCCTCAACCCGTTAAACGAAAACGGTATACATTGAAATTTACAATATTCCAAAAATAACCATTTATAATATATATATATATATATATATTTCTGTAGAAATATATTTTCTTATTATATATCAATCCTTATTTAAGAAGCTCAATGTAATTACAGAGCAATATAGATAATAAATGACAAAACGTTATATTCCAAAATTCATTATGTTGTCCATCTTATAATTTATACCTATAATTCGGTTGACTTATACAATTCTTGACAGTATCTGTTTCGTAGCACAAAATCAATCATTTAATTATTATATCAACCAGTGAATCTTTTATATCCTAAATTCATCGGAAGAAATAGCAACAATCAATCCGTCAAAAGGAATTGAAATGTGATTTGGTATGGTAAAAATCCGAAAATTGGGAGAGAAACTGCAGATACCTTTATATTTTTCCATTACGCCATATTTAATTTTTATCATATTCGTACTAACAATGTAAATCAATTTATGAACCTTATACCAAAATTTTCTATTTAATAATTAATAAATAATAATAATAAATAATTAGTCATATATATATATATATATATATATATATATATATATATATATATATATATATAGTAATTTATAAAATATATATGGCGATTACGCTACACTGAATATTCCGTGTTTCATCCACTCTAGGCCTCTTCATATTCAGTGTAGCTTAATCGCCATATATATTTTATACATTACTAACTAGCTCTACCTACGTATTGAGCACTATCGAAGTAAATACTTAGTTTACGCATAAATCTATACTTTCGTATATTAATTTATGTGAGTAAATTAAGTAGTTATATATATATACATATATATATATATATATATACAAGTATATCCTTCCTCTGCTCCTTCTGACTTGCACCTCTATATAGCAGTCGTATTGTGTACTCTACTGTCCATTTTGTTATTTTCATTTTTTTTTATTTAGTACTAGCATACCACCTGAAGTTGCCCGGTGGTAGAACACGCATAAATACGATATTTTATTTATACAAAAACTGAGACAAGCGAGTATTTTGTATTTTTTGAAACAGTTCGCTTTTTGTAAGTAAAAAAACATTACTCCAGATAAGACAGAAACCAAAGCCTAAAGACATGTAGTCAAATGTGAGAATCATTTTACCAGCTTGACAAGAACTTTAAAAGGTTATTTTTTCGAATCCTACTTATACTTTAAAAAATAAATCTGTCATGAGCGATTCACGCGTACGCATTCATTTAATAGCTGGCAAACAGATAAAAATCCAATAACCGCAACTCACTATTTTTTTCAAGGTTTACTCCTTGGTAGCCATTTTTTTTTCGAAAAGAACCCGTGTAAAAATTTTTCCAAGTGTCTGAATACTCTATTTACCAAATCTCATGTCTGTAGATCGAAATTTCGTTGTGTATATAGACTTATTTTGTGAGTCCCATGTTTTATTCCAGTTTTTTCTTATACCTTTATTTTCGTTCCTATGCTAATACAATCTATCGCCTCGCAAATATATTAAACTGCAAAAATAGCATTTTTCCTTCTCGGACGAGAAGAATCGCGCTTCAAAATACCTTCGTATAAAAATATTTGAAAAATTTATTATGCCACGTGTTCTTATTGAGCATTATAATAAATGTATCTAGACTTCTATTTATGTTATTTCGTCTTGAATAATTATTAAATTATGCATCTGTGGAGCTTTATATTTCATGTCGCAGTAATTTATAAATCCATTATATATATATATATATATATATATATATATATATATATAATAGAAACCTATTATTTAAAAAAGATCACCATAACCCTGTAATGAAGGTATGCAAAATTGTAATTATGCGACAAGGAGTACAAATAAACAAAAAATACTTCATTCTGCAGAGTATCGAAAATGCAATTCTTCTCATCAGAGAAAAGAGATTTGAAAAATATACAATTAATATATATATATATATATATATGTATATGTATTTATATGTGTGTGTGTGTTTATATATATGTTTATATAAATATATGTTTATAAAGGTTTATATATATATATATATATATACATATATATATATATATATATGGTACAGGTGGGCATGTGTGTTGTCGATTGATATGCATGTTCGTCAGTAAAACTTGTGAGATCCAGTTGCAGACTCTGAACTGGAAATTCTACCAAAGCATATGTATATATATATATATATATATATATATATATATATATATATATATATATATTCGCATAATATTATACTTTTATTTATACATAAACTTGGACATGTGCATGCGTATATTATGTATTTCTTAACACTTTACTGTTGTAAGTAAAAAAAGCTCGAGTTGTGATCGGAACCAAATACCAAAGTCAATAAAGTCGCGTACCATTATTTTCAACATAAGGAATTTGTCACGTGAACGATTCACGCATGCGTATTCGTGGAATAGTTAAAAAATAAATAAAACAGTCCTTAACAGTCCTTCTTCCGGATAGAAAAACTCATTACATTTTTTTACGGGTCTGAATATTTTATATACGAAATTTTAAATCTTTAGATAAAAAAGTCATTGATTATATAAGTAGAGAGCTATCTTCACACACACATTTTCAATATTATATGTACATATATATAGAGAGAGATAGATAAATAGATATATAGATAACTCGTTCAATAGAATAGACATCAATCATATATTTACATAAAGAAGTGTTCGTTTATCATGGATACCCATTATAAACTGACAATGTTATTGTGCATCCTATTGATACAATTAATATAGAAATGTATACTGTATTTTTCACGGCATATTCTTAACTCTAAAATAATTCTTACATTAACAATACTCTTACGACACTTAGACCACACTGGACGTATGTTTAGACAACACTCAGAAAAAAAGGATCAATAGCGTGGTCATATAGTCTGCATAAAATGTGGAGTTATTATTGTGTAAAATTACTTTCTCTATTATCGGTGGCGGTTTTACACAAATGAGAAACACACCTTTGCTATATATAGAATGCTAAATATTAACTAATATCACCGTTACGCTTTGTAAAAATATCAAATACACATTTTGAAAGCTAGATAGCTTCAAAAAAGCCAGATTCGCGTAATTTGATTTAAAAAAAAAAAACACAATCTGGCAACTTTGGATAAGAATATGAGAATTTTTTCCTCTGATGTAGATTTGGTTTTGAATACCTAATGGTAAGATAAATAGGTTGTGGTAATTTCGACATGCAGCAGTTCTTCGTTGAAGGAAGAAGGGAGCGTCACGTTTCTGAAAAGAAGAGTATTGTTTGCCAAGAGGTGCTGGGTAAAAGAAGTAAATTTAGGATTGTCTTACAATGTCATTTTATTATCTCTATTGAACTATGTAACACAATATTACTTTCTGACAATTTATTATTACTTATTAATTTTTCTCATTTGAAGGAGTTCTGTGTTAAATGGATACTAATTTTAGAAAAAAAAATGATAACATGCTCCTATTTGCTGCATGCGTCTAAAATCCATTTTTGTCCTGTTCCAGACAAATTTCCGGGTCTTTCCATTTATCCATTTGCTTCTCCTCTCTCTTATCCTTAGTGGATAAATGTTGCCTACTGTTAAGAACAATAAAATTTGATTCGAAATACTTTCTTTCAGTAAAATACATCTTATGCTTCGGAATAATTTTGATATGGACTTCATGCTAAAAATAGACATTAGTCTGTATTCGACAATACAAGATTTGTTCTCTCATTTGAAACGAATATAGTTATAGATAGGGTTAGTGTATAATATTAGCCTAGAATTAAAGTGTAGTATCTGTTTCTCCTCAGTAAAAGGAGAATAATTCGATTTCTGCTTTTATATTAGTGTATCAATGAAGCAGCTTGTCTTGAATACGTTTTTAATTCTCTGCACGACGAAGACATATTGCAAGGACTTAGCTTTTAAGTTTTGACGATTCGTTTAATTGTTTTATTTTATAAAGTTTTCTATTTAATATGTTTTTGTTATTATTGATATTATCGTTTAACATTTTTGAGAGAAATCTCGAAGGAAAGCATAGAAACCGGCATCGCCTGATTTGACAATTTAAGAACGGACGTCCGGCTTTATTTTATCTTGGACATGTCGGCCACAAAAGATTTTATTAGTTTCATTATGCGGGAATCCCGGAGTAAAATAGATTTAGATGAATAACGAAGAATTTTTTTTTTTTGATGAATTGATAATGTTGATTAAATCGCAACAATGGAATTTTATTCATAGAATATTAAAAAACATATATTAGTTTATATCCATTCATATACGTCATATACGTAAGTAAGAGAATAAACTATATTACTTTTTCTAGTTGTTAATAGGACACAATAACCAATGTTAGAAATTCATACGCCATCTCAAATATTCAGATATCTTTTAAGATTCTTACAATCTCTATAAGTTCAATTGTTTGCATTCATCTTTTACTTGGTTCATTTGGTAATTTTTAAATCAGTTTTCTATGAATCTGGATTCTTTAATTATTAGCAACATCCCACCCCCACACAGCAGAGATCCCTAAATGTAAAAGCTCTTTCTACTCCAGTAGTTTCTTCCCCAGAACCGCTAGACTCTGGAATTCCATTCCAGGTCCCTGCTTCCCTAACTGTACTGACATGCAGAAGTTCAAGTGTAACGTGAACCGACATCTTGTTGCCCAAATCCCAACATAGTGCCCCAATCGTTGCTGCCCCTGATATTAGCCCCCTACACCAAAGTGGCAATGTGCCTTGTTTGGGGTGAAAATGTAATTAAAAAAAAACAAAAATTAAAAAAAACAAAAACAATAAGCGATAAAACAGCTCGTGAGATTACATAAGCCTTGCCTCCAAATTATTTTTTGTTTAAAGTGGCAAGTGCTCGTCTGGTAACCGCCTCGCCAAACTTTCACAAGAAACATTCGTCTAGCTGAAAATATTATCAATAATTATCCTCACTCTTTATCTGTTCCTAAACCTAAACGTAGATTTCATGAACAAAGCTTCCTTCTTAGAACTGCACGCATGCGGAACTGTCTTCCGTTTGCCTGCTTCTCAGTCCAACGTAAACAAGTTCTTGATGAGCCGTTCCACTTAAGTTAACAAATTTATCGAATTCCCATTACTAATGATTACTACATTGTCCAACTGACTACTGTACACTTTTTAACCCTTATCCTCGAGTGGCCTCTGCGCCTTGATAAGTGGTGATGCTTGTGTAAAAAAATAGGATATTTTTATTCCTGATAGATATGATGTAGCCAAAGATAAAACCAACAGTACTGCTACGATGGGACTAAGGACCAAAATCTATATGCATGCAGAATAATGGGCATCCTATTGTTGAAATTTCCCAAGCAGTTGTCGTAGACGTCCGGGAAATGCAGAAAGAAACGTTTCTTAATATATTTTCGCAGCAACGATTGCAGTTTTTATGAAGACTATTTACTTTCTCCTGTTAATAATATCAATCAATAAAAGTCAATAGAAAGATGATTCTAATATTCCTTATTTGTAAGGAGGGGAGTAAGATCGTTACTTATTAAATAATAGTTTACGAAATGTAAGCGAAAATTAAAATTTGATCAAAAAACAAAATGTATTGTATCGCAAGCGTTATCAATGTAAACTTTTTTGGGGAATAACAAACAGTTGATAGCGCATAAAACATTTCTACGTATAATTTTTAAATGTTTTTATCGATAAATCAAAAATAAATATGTAGTTTCCTTTTTTTTCTAATAAACTAATGATAGCTAATAGATCTTTGCGTAAATGACGTTGGAAGCTAACATTTCATTGATTGATCTTTTCGTAAGTATTTGCTGTTGTATGTAAACTGTCCGGAAAATTCCGACGATATTAACCAAAATTGATGCACTGGTCGTCTTGACTTGCTTGATGACCGTATAATCCCGAAACATTTTTTTTTTGTGGTGAACTTTTTATGATCTAAAGAGAATATCAAGGAAATCTAGAACAATCCCGTTCTCCTGCTGACAATTTGAAATAAATAGTCTCAAATCGTAGCCATAGAAAAGACATGCACATTTACAAAGGCACTAAACGTGTTGAATCAGCCATTGTAGATGTTGAAAAACGCAAGAGGATATGTGTGCTTAACAATGGTAAAGTGCTTATACGCTGACTTTAACTGTTTCCCTACGATCACAAATAATACTGATTGTTTAGGCATCAGAGTTTGCAGTTGTCGATGAAAGCATAAATAATGTCTCATTTGTGGGATTGTAAATTGATATTGCGTGTTTTAGCAGCGTAGAACGTAGTCTGCCCCCGCCAGCAAATAACGACGCACGTCACAAGTCGACATTTAAATACATGATGTCACAGAGTAGAATGCATATATAGGCATACAGATCGAAAGCATGAGAAAGAGAAACAAAAGGAGGGAAAAACGGTAAAGACGCGTGGCGAATGGACGTTACACTCGATGAACACGTATGCCCATTCTCAATTACTATATCGTTGTGAAAATTGTCGTCGTGCTAGGGGGATTCGCGACATCAGGCTTTGTGAATCCGTGTATTTTTTTTTTTTTTTTTTTTACATTTTAACCCCAAACAAGGCAAATTGCCACTTTGATGTAGGGGGCTACTATCAGGGGCAACAACTACTGGGGTACTATGTAGGGATTTGGGCAGCAAGGTGTCGGTTCACGTTACACTTGAACTTCTGCACGTCAGTACTGTTGGGGAAGCAGGGACCTGGAATGGAATTCCAGAGTCTAGCGGTTCTGGGGAAGAAACTATTGGAGTAAAAAGATCTTTTACATCTAGGGATCTCTACAGTGTGGGGGTGGGATTTAGCAGCCTGTCGGGTTTGTCGAGGGTGCACACGTCGTGGGGCACAAGTGATTGCAGTTCGTCAGAGCATTCACCACTAAAATACTTGTAGAAAAGGCAGAGGGATGCAACATTTCGTCGATGGGACAGAGGCTGAAGCTTAGATGCCAGTTCAGGGCCTATCAGGTTTGCGACTCTCTTTTGAACCCTGTCAAAGAGGGAGAGACTAGTAGCAGATGCACCAGCCCAGATGTGGCAGCAATACTCCATACATGGGCGAATGGTTGCCTTATAGAGGTACAGGATACTTTCGGGTGTTAGTAGTTTTCTAGCACGGTAGAGAGAGCCCACCTTTCTTGCAGCGGCCCTGGCAATGCCTTCAATGTAATTGTTCCAACTCATGTTTCCTGTGTATTCGGAGACAGCTGTATCAGCTGCCATTCACATAGCCAGCTGCGTCTGATGTCGTATATTGAGAGCCAGCTGTGTTTGATGCGAGGCATTGAGAACTAGCTGGATCTGGTACATTTTATTTTGAACCAGTTGTATCTGTTAAGGGATATTGAGAACGAGTTGTATTTGGTACCGCGTATTGATGTCCGGTCGAATCGACGTTCTAGAGAGAACAATAACGTTACAAGAAACGTGGAACGTACCGGAACACGTAATAACAAATAACCAGGTGTCTTGAAAAATTCTGTGAATTGAGTGGCGCGTTTACTCAATCGATGAAAGGCAACAACCTGTCAACTATTCGGAGCGTCGTTTGCAATTGTCTAAACACAGAAAAAACATACATTTTTATCAATGATAAATGAAGTTAAAGAACGTCTACCACTCAGTGACACGGACTTCTGTTATTTGTAAGGCGGACATTTTTCTTCAGTAAAGTATTCTTTCGTTCTGGCCAAATAAAATGAAAAAAAAATACGCTAAACTTTTAAATTATATTTTTGTTCCTATTATTGTGCAGGTTCTAACTGTGTATCTATTATAAAAAAGGGCGATGGCGTTTTATCGGAATATAAGGAAGCCTTACAAAAAAGTTCATATTATGAAGTTATGGTTTATACTGTAGGCATATCAAGAGGATAGAGACGTGAGTTTTTACGCTACGAAAAATATGAGCTTATTAAAAATATTTACAACTTCATTCATTACTCACAGGCTTCCGTAACATGGTATTTTTTTTTCACAATCTCGGTTTAAGCAAAAATAAATCTTGATCGAAATCAGTACCATCAGAATCAACACACTTTTGCCAACGCAAAACAAGTGCATTTATATCAATGATGTAAGAATCTTGAGTCATGGTGGCGATTAAGTCGCTGAAGGAGTTTTTGATATAGCTTAGATTTTTCACGCATTTCTCACACAGGATGTTGTCAAGATGCTTGAAAAATTAATAGTCGGTTGGTGTATATGGTATAAGGCAGAGTTCCGAATACCAATTCGTTAAACTTTTGCATTGCTTTTGAGCAAAGTGCAGTCAGACATTGTCGTGGAGAAGAATGAGGCCTTTTCTGTTGACTAATGTTGGGTGTTGTTGTCGAAGTTTCTGATGCATTTAATCCATTTGTCGACAGTAGTATTCCGCCTCAATAGTTTAGGCTGAATTCAAAATACTGTGATGGATAAGATCGGTCGCAGAAATCAAACAGTCAGCATTACCTTTTTAATGCTACTTTGGCTTCATAAGTGTCGTGGAGCTTTGTCGGTGTCGTACCACTGATCTGAGCATCGCCAGGTGTGAAACAAAAACAAACTTTTTGTCGCAAGTAACAGCCCGCTCGAGAAACGAGTCGTTCTTGTTGCGTAAAATAAGGGAAGATGGCACTTGATAACTGTGTTTCTTTTAGTTGACGTTCAATTTGTTAGGCACATATTCATAAAGATTTTGTCTTTCCAACCTCTCTACAGTGGTAGGAAATCACCGTATACGTTAGTCTAATTCATAAGCAAGTTCTTGAATAATTGTACGTTGATTGGCTTCGACTAAGACTGCTAATTGATCGGTGTCAACATATCTACTTTCATCATTTTCAGGATTCTCGTCGCCATCACAAAATTTCCTAAATCGCAATTGTGTTGTGCGTTCAATAGTTGCTCCTGAATCCAAAGCATCATTGACTGTTTCAGCAACCAATTGACTTAGCTTTAATTGAAATAAGAAAATTGTAGAAATTTGTTGTTTTCCATCTTGTAGTTAACGTTCTGTAAATTGTAATTAAAGCAATTGTTTTAAAGCAATTGTAATTTAAACGATCACATAGCGCGAAAAACGCTAACGATACTACATTTACCATGCAGAAGATGCACGAATTGGGCTACGAAACTCTGCCTCACCCGCCATACATTCCAAACTTCTTACTTATCGACTATTACTTTTACAAGCATCTCGACAAGTTTTTGCGTGAGATAAACTTCCGAAACCTTAATTTTAAAAAAATATATCAAATAAAAAAAAATACTCCAAGTTATAGCTAAATCAGATATTCAATTCATGTAGGTCAAGTGTTAAAAAGAAAATTATTGTTTATTATTTTATTATTCTTATCATGGGGTTTTATACTGGATTCCCTATTTTATACAGAATATATACAGTAAACTCCTTTAATTTGAACTTTCCCTAAAGTTGGACTTCCTCTTATTTGGACTTCCTCTCATTTGAACGTCTTCTAAACCTGGACATTCTCTAAACATTAACTGTCTCGTCATTGAAATTGTATTAGGATATTTGATGCGGAGTTGCAGTAAAACTGTTTACATGGTTTAGTCAGATATTGCGCAGAAATGTTAATGGTGGTACTATATAATTAATGTAGATTAGCTATTGATAATTAATTTACACTAACTGTAATTTTTTTTCCTGATTGCTATATTTAAAATAGTGTAAAACAACGTATCACAACGGCTTGCAATCTAAAATCAGAGAATACATCTGGTTTAGAAAATATTCTTGAAACCAAACGGTTAGCAACCAATCACGCTGTTCTTAAATCGCTTAATGCAAATGATGTTGAAATGTTGGTGCAACAAGATGAGGAAACTACTGATCAATATCCTGAAGGCAGTAATGGTGATGAAAATAGCGATAGCTCCCATTCTCTCGATCCTAATGTAAATAACCAAGAACACTGTGATGAAGCAATATCATGGTATGATGCAGAAAATTCTATGGAGACGGTTATAAAATTTCCAGAAAAAATTCCTTACTTTAGTGACAAATATGTTTTGCAAGCAATGTCACTCCGAAGAGATATAATCATAAAGAAGCTACAGAACCTAGAAATTGTAGATTTTCGTGGTCGATGACGGAATACAATGGCAGCGCCCGAGAGCTTAATCGATGAAAATGTGACTCATTTAATGAATAAATAAAAAAAAAATTGTATTTTACATAAATGTATGGTTTCTGTAGATAATAATTTAGATAATAAATGCCTAACAAGTAAGAGTAAATTTAATTTATTTTCAATGTTTTTGTTCCTGGCAATAATATTTAACAATTCTTACTTGCAATATATCGTAAGGTGAACTTAATATATACTTGAAGTATCATATAGCAATGAATTTCATTTATTATTTCTTAATTCTTAGAAAATTAAAGTTAACTGCAGCACCTATTTTTTTATACGAAATTGAACAGCATCCTCTAATTTGAACGAAGCGGGTGTTCAAATTATAGGAGGTATACTGCATTTATATTAGAATAAAATTTGATAGAAATAATTTAGTAAATAGTAAACAGAAGGTGAATAAAATTAATAAGTGAACGGTGCCTTTTAATGATATTAACGCTAAAAATGCACTTTTGTAATTTAGATGATTTGGCGTCGCATAGTAATGATGAAAGCAAAAAAGATTTGCATATTTCGAAGTCAACTCACAGCAAAATTAATCAACGCGAATAATCCCTTCTAACTCCGTTCTTCAAGGTTCAGAATGATATAAGTACACAAGCTTATATGTATAGTAGCCAATAAAATGTCGTAAAGGAGGAACATACTTTTATTGTGTAAATTACATGAAGCATTGCTTATAGTACCTGTAGTGTTATAAAGGATGGAGGAAATGCTCCCCATGTACATCTACGTTTAACACCATTTGCAGATACTTCTTCAAACTCCTATCCTTACATCATCAACGCTCTGATCCCAAGCTGGCATCAATTGTGATGGATGGCTCTCGTCTGGGTGAGGCCCCGTGTATTGACAAGCTTCTGGGTTTGACCTTTACTCCTGATTTGAAATGGAACACGTACATCAAGTCTGTTGCCAAGGTCGCTGGAAAGATGGTGGGATCCTTCTACCGCTCAAGAAGATATCTCACTACTGATGCAATTCTCTATCTATATAAAAGCCAAGTACGTCCAAGGATGGAATACTGTTGCCATATCTGGGCAGGAGCTGCTAAAACCAGCCTATCATGCCTTGACAGAGTACAAAATAGACTTCGTGGCTTAGTGGGGGATGCCCTTTTCTCTACCCTGCAACCCCTCTCCCACAGAAGAGACGTTGCGAGCCTATCCTTGTTTTATCGTTATTTTCATGGCTGGTGCTCGTCTGAACTCCAATCCCTGGTCCCCCCTTCGCCAATCTTTCACGAAAAACACCCGTCTAGCTGAATCCACTGTGAAAAATTTCCCCCACTCTATATCTGTGCCTAAATCAAAACGCGGATTCCATGAACAAAGCTTCTTTCTTAGATCTGCACGCCTGTGGAACTCTGTTTCGTCTGCCTGCTTCCCTCCGGACTACAACTTGGATGTCTTCAAGTCTAATGTTAACAAATTCCTAATGAACCGCCCCCTTAAGTAAACACTCCATCAAATCTCCACACTAACGTAATGTACTTGCAATAACCCTTATCCCTGAGTGGCTTCCGGGCCTTGATAAGTGGTGATCACTGTGTAAAAAAAAAAAAAAAGATTTTCTCTGGTGATTCTCCTGATAGCCTTGGTAATGCTCTACTTTAGTTGGTCTAGATTGTGAGGATAATTTGCATAAACGTTATGCTTAAAAGTCTCCTAAAGATAAAAATCACATGATGACAAGCCCGGGTAATGTTGGTGGGCATAACCCTTTGCTTATTGTTCTATCGCCCGTAAACATGTCATGAACTCGTGTCAATGATCTGTGAGACGTACGGCATGTAGCGCCATCTAGTTGGAAAAGAATTGCACTTAGTCTTGTGGTGAGAGAGTCATTATGAGAAAAAATTACCCATTTTAAGTGGACCGTTTTATACAGTATTTGCGGAGCGATATGAATCATGGCATTTTTTTAAATTCAGCGTGTGGAAGAAGCGAAATATATTGCAAAGAAAATAAATATAATAAATAACATCAGTGTCAGTGCAAATGTACATAACGCAAAAATTGAATATGCCTCCGGTCGTTATTATAAGCAGAATAGTTTTATCTTATCTGTAAGGTGGCCACCACAACAATACCTGATTAGAGCTAGTGACTTCGTTGTCTCTGTGTTAAAAGATGACTTTGTCGACGCTTTTTGTTCTAGTAGAAGTATTTTTCATGGATAATCTGTCTGAATGTCTTTCATTGGTGTTGCTTCTAGTCTCAATAGAAACAGCTACGCTTTGTTTTTGTTGTGTAAGCAGATATGTGTTTAGAGATGGTCAGCCTTCTAGTAATTATGGAAATATTAAGAGGTATAATAGATATGATTTTTTATTTCGTTTTTTTAATTATATTTTCTTTAATAGATAAGTACTATTTCCTACTCTTCTATTCGAGAGAGGGAAGTGCATGCGAACTAATAGACTATAATTCCGGAAAGCGTCTCTAGATCTATATATGCTGTACTTCCGTTTTTATTCCGATAATGTTTCTGTTGACACCTCTTTGACACGTTAATTTACTTTTTTAAAGATTGTACGAAGAATGGAAAAATTTATTTCCCAATACATTTGCCCAAGAGATTCTAATATATAACAGCTGTTTTTATTTCATTTTTAATATTTGTTTTTGTAGTTGTTTCAATATTTTGCTAGTATTGGGTTATCAGATGCTGTTTAGAGTTACAAATTTGGCAGTCAGTTATCAAATAACATTTCGATTTTTAAAAGCTATTTTTACTTATTTAATGTTGTTTTGATCTATTAAATATTGTTTTGAGTTATCATATTTATCAAGTCTCTTCTGACTAAATATAAAAAAAAATGTTCCGAGATTCTATTCAGGAATAGCTTCTTTGTTTATGTTTTCTGTTAGTAATGTATTTTTCCTTGGAGAACATTTTATTGTTATAACTCGTGACAAGCTTGTGTTTATAATTCCGTATTTCCCTTATCCTATGCATGTCTATTTAAATGTATGAATTGGTAGCAACGAATAGATATACAGTATATATTTTCGAAATCCAATACTGCAACAAACAAAATCTTTCAAACCTTGAACAAACTGGGGGGGGGGAGTTGACTAAGTCTATTTTCGATTTTTTTTTTTTTGCCAATAACCGAAAATGTATTTAGTGCGTAATAAATATTAATTGATTGAATTAGAAGTTACAAATCTAAATTTTACTCATAAACAAGTGAGAGATATTTGACATTGAAAAAAGTTGAATTCTCGCATGTAGTAGAATAATAACTAGGGGAAAATATAAATCCAACTATTTCGAAAAAAATATTTCGAGCAAACCTGCAGCTTATTCACTAAACTCTCACAATTTTTCATCGTGTTCATCAGTCAACAAGCAGGTGCTACCTTTGACTGACCAACAAATGTATTATTTATGCTATGGCCGGGAAACGCTGAATGCCACAGATAGAGAGGTGAGTGACCGACATTTGAACTGGTTACAATATTATGTAAAAGTCTTTTAATAATGGAAGAATGATTTGAAATAGGACTGGAATTTAATGTAGAAACACTCCAAACAGAAATAATAAAATGTTTAGAACGATGTTTAATAAAAATAGGATTAGAATATTTGTATTTAATGAACAAATATACATGGCAAAAGACCAGGCAAGAATTTTTGGTTACGTCGATAAACTAACACATTTAGAGACATGTTAGAAAGTAAGTAAAGGCGGTCGACATACGGAATGGCACCCAGCAGTGGCAATATCGATACTTAAGATGTCGAAAGAACTGTATTAGCGTTTACTCTTTCTAGGATGGGAATAAAATTCTGAAATAAGGTTTCAGTAAAGAAATCCAACGTCTGTTTTTCAAGGTAGAACTTTCATTGCACCTCTCCGTCCCACAAATTCAAAAATGGGCCACGTGTTAGTAAGATTTTTTTTGTTTTGTTGATTTTTCAGTGTCTCTTTCTGCCATAATTACTTTCTCAGTACAAGCAGTTCGGCCCGGCTGTGTTCGGGCCCTGCGTACTGTTCATAACTTTCCCTACGGGCGAATACACTTTATGTAAGATTTACAAATGTTTAGACAACAATTTGTTTAAGTAATTTTGTAGAGACCGAAGAGGTCAATTTTTAAAACTTTGGCTCCAATTTATTATTTTGTCTCAAATCAAAGTACAAATTTTTACCCATGTTACCTAAATCTAAAATTTCAAGCCTTTAGACCCAGAATTGGCGAAGGAATTTGGTAGAATCTGCAAAGGTTAACTCTTTCAACTTTGACCTCCTAACAGCAAATTTTTCGCCCCCAAACTGAGTAAAATGCTTGCCGCATGTCTAAATACCAGTTCTGTGTAATTTTCAAATGTTTAGACCCAAAATTGGTTGAGTAGTAAGCTAGATACCGCAAAGGTCAAATTTTTGAACTTGGGCCTTAGTTGGCAGCTCAATTTTCGATCCAAACAAATTAAAAAGCTTACGTAGAGACCGCAGACATCAACATTTTTAAACTTGAACTCCAATTTTACCCCCTAACATTTATTTTTCGGGGATCAAATCTAAATATAAAGTTTTATTCATGTTCAAGTAACCTATGGTTAAAATTTCAAGTGTTTAGATACAAAATTGGAGTTTGGTAGAATTTTCAAAGGTGAAATCGCCGAACTTTATAAAATTATTGGTTGAAAACCGATTAAAACTTTTTCCTCAAATCTCAATACTCCTTATGTCAAATCTCGAATCTCTAGACGGAAAATTGACAAAGTTACTTGGAACTGAAATGTGCACAGATACACACAAAAACATACATTTTAAGTTTTATATATATATATAGGTTTTTCATTATGTGTTTTTCTCGTTTTTTATGTCATTCACACAGTTTTCTATACAAATCAGTCCTCTTCCACCGTCTTTTCTTCTCCTTCTTCTTCTTCTTCTTCTTCTCCTTCTTCTTATTATTATTATTATTATCATTATCATTGTTGTGGTTGCAAGGTTGAACAATAATTAGTACGGAAATACAATGCAGACACAAACAACAAGATAACGCAATAATAAGTGTATTAAAGAAAAGGTATATTTACAATATGTACAATGACGGTGTCGAGTCAGAGAGTCTTGGTGGGAGGACATGTACGCTCTTCGGCGTCACTTCTGGTGGCATTTGAGTAAGACACACCAAGGCCAACCTAGGCTTGCCATTTATAGTGTTATGTTATTCGCATATGCAAATAAGTGGTTGCCACCACAACACCCCCTCCCAAGATTTGAAGTCACACAGATTTCAATATCTTTTTCTTTTTGGGTTTACCATTAATGGTTCATTCACTTTTCTTTTCCTACCTGATCTTCGGGGTTCAGGTGCATTTTGAGGCGGTTCCAAATTAAAAGATTCGTATATGTTATCTATGGTGTCCTCCTCTTCGACTGTTGTATCATCATCATCTTGGATATGACGTTTTTTATATGATTTAGGTGCCTTTTATGTATATTTTGTGGACATTTAATCATGTATGTACAATCACCAATGCGTTTATCCACTACTCCACATTCCCAATAAGATGTGTTATTTCTGTAGCACGTAAAATATACTCGATCTCCCGAGTTATATTTCTTTCTTCTCATGTGTGTAGTGTTTCGGATAATTGTCTGCCTTGGCAATAGTTTGTCAAACGCTGATTTTACCTTTCTGGCAAACATTAGATCAGCTGGTGATATGTTTGATGGTGTACTAGGATGTGGTGTAATCCCATATACTTGCAAGCATTTTTGCAAAGCTTTTTCTGTTGGTGTTCCAATGGATTTCTTTAACGCTCGTTTTAACATGTCCACGAACCTTTCCGCGAGGCCGTTCGACCTTGGATGATACGGCGGAGTCGTGATGTGCTTCACTCGGAACGTGTCGCAAAATTCCTTAAACTCTGCGGATGTGAACTGCGTTCCGTTGTCAGTGACCAGTGTGTCTGGTACACCGAATCTTGCAAACAACTCGTGTAGGAACCCTATTGAGTTGTTCGTTGTTGGATTCCTGCAACGCATTACCTCCGGCCATTTTGTGAAACTATCCACTACAATTAAATAATAGTTTTCACCTACTGGACCAGCGAAGTCCATGTGGATTCTCGACCATGGTTGGTCGGTTTTCGGCCAAGGTTTGTGTACTATAGGTGGAGATTTTTCCGCTAACTGGCATCCTTTACATTTATCAATTGTTGTCGCTATGTCAGTGTCCATGTTACGCCAGTACACGTAGCTTCTCATTAACGACTTCATTCGATTTATTCCCGGATGTCCTGTGTGGAAATGTCTTAACATCCTATTCTGCAATGTTTTGGGTATTACCACTCTCTCGCTGTACAGTAACACATCGTCACATATGGAGAAAACTTCCTGCACCTTTGTGTCCGTTATAATTTTCTCTTTTATGTCCTTTATATATTCGTATTTCTCGGCTTCCCTTTTAATGTCCGACAAAGTTACGGGTAGTTCCTTAATGATGTTTGCTACCATATTTTTTACTTCAACATTTGTCCGAATTGCTGCAATGACTGATTCTTCCAGATTGTGTTTCTGTGGTATCAGTCTTGACAGTCCATCCGCATGGCAAATCTTTTTTGATGCTAGATGTTGTAGCTGGAAATCGTAATTAAGTAGTATTGTACCCCAGCGCAGCAATCTATTTTCGGTGTATACCGGCAATCCTTTTTTTTATCCATAGATCGTGACTAACGGTTTGTGGTCGGTTTCAAGTATGAATTGTCTACCATATTAATATCGGTGAAATTTAGTCACGGCAAAGATTATGCTCAACGCTTCTTTTTCGATTTGTGAATATGCCCTTTCGGCTGGTATCAGCGTTCTCGAAGCGTGCGCTATTGGTTTTCTAGACCCATCCGGCATAATATGTTGAATGCATGCTCCTAAGCCGTAGGAGCTAGCGTCACTAGCGACGACTATTTTTAAGTTTGTGTCAAAGTGCGTTAAGAATAATTCGGATGTTAGTGCGCTCTTTATTTTGTCAAAAGCGGTTTGACATTCTTGCGTCCAGTTCCACGGTGTATCCTTTTTAAGCAGATTATTTAAGGGGGCTCGCAAGTTATGCATTCCTTCAATAAAAGATTGGTAATAATTTGCGAGTCCTAAGAAACTCTGCAAGGTACATTATCGGGTGCTGGCATATATTTTATTGCCGCAGATCTGTCTGGGTCTGGACTTCGTCCATGTTTGTTTATTATGTGTCCAAGATACTTAATCTCGCTCATACAAAAGTCACATTTACTTTCTTTTAATTTAAAGCCGAATTCTTGTATTCGAGTAAATACTTGCTTCAAATGTTCCTTATGTTCTTCTAGGGATTTGCTCCTGACAACAATGTCGTCCAGGTATGCACATGCGCACTCAATACCACTTAGCATGGTGTCCATCGCTTGCTGAAAGATGGCAGGCGCTACTTTGATGCCAAAAGGCAATCGGTTGTATTTGTATAATCCCTTATGCGTATTGATGCATAGTATTTTTGAGCAATTCTCCTCGACCGGTATTTGCAAATACGCGTCGCTCAAGTCTATCTTGGTAAGATATTACCCCCATTCAACTTCGTGATGATTTTCTCTTGGCTTGGTAGGGGGTAATGGTGATTTTTTAATAGGGAGTTGACCCCGGTCGAAAAGTCTGCGCACACTCTAACTTCGTCATTCTTTTTCTTTACGTATACGGTGGGGGCTCCCTACTCGCTGTGTTCTATTTTTGATAGAATTCCCGTCTGTTCCAATCTATTTAATTCTTTATCAATCTTTTCCAACCCAGCGAACGGAACATTTCGCTTTTTTCTAAAAATTGGGCTGGCGTTTTCTTTAAGTTCAAACGAGGCCTTGAATTTATTGCAGCGACCTAAGTTAGTCGTGAATGCCTCAGGAAATAATTCTTTTAAATCGTCTTTTATATTTACTGTTGTTGGAGAAGAACATTCTAATTTTTTTACAGAATGTATTGATTGGCTTATCCCATAGTCCGAATTTCTCAATTAAATCTACTCCAAACAGATTTTCATTATTTTGTAGTACGAATATTTTTAATTTCTTCGAAATCCCTTTCAATTTTATCGGGAGGACAACTTCTCCTTCAAATTTTATACCAGCACCAGTTACCGTCCGGGCTGCTTTACTAGTTTTCATCATGGCCGGTTTTCCCAACTTTTTCCACGTATTCAGGTTTATTATAGAAACATCGGAGCCGGAGTCGAGTTGTAACTTTATTGATGTTTTAAATATTTCCACTTTTACGTATTTTCGCCGATCTTTGTCTAATTTTGTATTTGATTTTGTTTGCTGTACTCTCTTTCTGGTGTAATCTTTATATCTGCAGCAATCGCTTTTGTGTCCCACCTTCTTACAAATGTAGCATTTTTTCTTCTTATAAGGACAATCTGATTCCCAATGCTTTTCTGCACATCTTTTACAGTTATATCTAGGAAGAGGCTTGTTATATTCTGTACTATATTTATGGTAATTATCTTTGGAATATCCCGTTCCATTTCGATTGCTTTTCTTTGTAAAGTTCTTGGTTGGTGCGTATGATTTTCTAACTTTTCTTACATATGCCACTCCGGATTCTTCTATATTTTTGGAATCCTTTTTTAGTGTTATGGCCCTTTCACAGTCCTCTGCTAGTTTCTGGAGGGTTAAATCTTGCTCACATTCCAGCTCAGACAACACTCGTCTGCGCGTTTCTGCATTTTTCGTGGAAACTAACCCTTGAGCGAAGATTAGACATTTAAAATCTACTACCGTTAGTTCTGAAAGCTTAAAATTATCGCAGTTTTTATTGACAACTGATGCGTATGTCAAATAATCTTGGTTGTCCATCTTTCTTAGATTCATGCACAGCCATCTTTTATGAAAAAGAGATATATTTGGATTAAATAATTCTTTTAGTAATTTTACAGCTTCCATGAACTCTAATTCCGCAGTTTTTTAGGTAATATGTAATCTACGAATTTGCTGTGTTCTGATGTACCCAATTTTCTGAGTAAGAGGCTCACTTTCTGACTATTTGGCCAATTTTTACAGTCCAGTTGAAAAACATCCTCGTATCTTGTGTAGTATGTTTCAAAATTCTTCTCTTCCTCAGGCACATAATGAAATGTGTCCATGCTATTAACAATAGTTATATGGGAGAAATTAACACTGTCGACATTTTCTCGATTACTCTTTAGTAGTTCCAGTGTTTTAGCAAAACGTTCATCTTGTCTTTCTTCATATTCCAATTGTAGTTTCTTATGCCTTAATTGTGCCATTTTCTGCTTTTCTTCTTGTTCCTGCTACCCTTTCAATAATCTGTCCTCTCTCTTTTCCTCGCGGTCAGCCTGTGCCTGTATTTGTGTTTGCAAAAGCTCGTTTTGTGTAGCCTGTGCTTGTAAAAATTGCATGAACATTTTTGATAAGTCTTCCATGTTTTTTTTTGTTTTTTTTTTAGTGTGTAGTTAAAAAAAATATTGTACCATGTACAATATACACCGGTTTGGGTTACAACAAAAAAGCAAATTGCTGTAAGCTCCTGTTTTCAATAATAATATCTCTGCTTACAATAATATATTCTTTTTGCGAGTCACGCTGCAAAAAAAAAATAAAACAGGTTTATCTGGAATCACGAAATGGAATTGACTTTCCGTTTTTAGGCACTTACTAATAAGTAACTCTTTTCACAAAATAAAAGTTTGGATTTTTTTTTAATCGAGTCACAATTGAATAAATGTATGCAGTAATTTAGTTCTTTGGGTTTTTTCTCTAGTATTTTAGTAATTAAAATACGTCTTAAATTGAGATTACCTTTTTTTCCGTGACGTTTTACTGAATTATCCGTTATTCAGTGACAACTTCAAGAAAAAAATCCTTTCCTTGAATTTTAGTTTTAGCTGTGGTATTTCCTTTTAGTACCGACGTCAACCAAAACATTAATTAAAAAGTCCTTTAGTTGTTGTTTTGTTTACGGAGAACAGTAATAAGAATCCACTGGTGAAATTTTTTCGTAGGTTACTTCCTTGCTTTTCGTAATACGGGTCTGACCTGTCGTTTTTGCGACAGAATAAAGTTCGCTTTTCGTTTGCAAGTTGGTCCTTTAGTAAGATTTGTCCTGTAGCGACAAAACAAAAATTCACTTTTACATTCGTTTTCAAGTCGGATTCCCAGAAAACGGCGTAAATTGTCGCTTTTGCCACGTTAGAGTTTTTTTTTCACTTGAGTTGAAACTTCTCTTTAGCGTAAAATCCGTTTGCTCGTCAACACTTTGCATTCTTTAAAAAAAAAATGGTCAACCTTGCGTTGTACTTTTTTTTTTAAATAGTTCTTCGTCAAACTTATATTTGACGCTTCATATCTCGTCGCCAACTGTTGTAGTTGCAAGGTTGAACAATAATTAGTAAGGAAATACAATGAAGACGCAAACAACAAGATAACGCAATAATAATTTATGTCATTCACACAGTTTTCTATACAAATCAGTCCTCTTCCACCGTCTTTTCTTCTCCTCCTTCTTCTTCTTCTTCTTCTTATTATTATTATTATTATCATTATCATTGTTGTGGTTGCAAGGTTGAACAATAATTAGTACGGAAATACAATGCAGACACAAACAACAAGATAACGCAATAATAAGTGTATTAAAGAAAAGGTATATTTACAATATGTACAATGACGGTGTCGAGTCAGAGAGTCTTGGTGGGAGGACATGTATGCTCTTCGGCGTCACTTCTGGTGGCATTTGAGTAAGACACACCAAGGCCAACCTAGGCTTGCCATTTATAGTGTTATGTTATTCGCATATGCAAATAAGTGGTTGCCACCACAACAATTATTATTATAGCTCAATGGTATTTCTCACACAATCAACAATAGAGATAGTTCAGTGGGAAACAACTAGTAATGTTTAATTTGGTTTCTGTGATAAGAAATCTCTCCGGATTTCTAGGACTTTCAACCCTGTTCGATAGTATTTGCAAATGAAGTGGAGTAAAAAGATTATAAAAATAAGCAATTGGAAAGCCTATCAGAGGTTACCGAAAACGTACATTAAGAGAATGGAGAGAATAAGGAACGTTTGAATTAACGGAACAATGCGTGTGTGATTAGGCAATAGCAATAATGAAGAATGATTGGTTGTCAGAGCTGAAATTAGAAGGCATAAAGTGACAATCGAAGAACGAACAAATGGGGAATAGCACAGCAAACGGAGTAGATGTGCAGATTGATGAGAAAGAGACAGATAGAGTGAAGTGAGGAGTGCGAATTAACTGGAAGGAAACTTAGTGGAACAATGGATGGGGTAATAGATAAAAATTAGAAAAAATTTGATCGGACGCTGGAAGAAACTGAGGAAGTGAAAGAGATCGTTGATAAATTGTGAAAATAATTATGTACGAAATAAACCAATAATGGAACCATGTATAAGAAAGCAGACAGAAAAACACAGAAGGTACAAGTAGACAATGTAAATGAAGCAATTAAGTATGCGAAAGGCAGATAAATGATTTAATTGTTACAGAAAGTGTTTGGGTTACAGAAAAAAATCTAATAAAAAGAGGTTGGTTGGTTGTTTTTGTTTTACGGCATATCAACCCTTTTCGGGTTATTTAATGCCGAATCCAAAGATTTTGAAGAAAAATGTTTTAATAGAATATATTTGTTGTTTTCACGTCGGGTTCTATTCAACCCATAGTTGGGACCTTAACAGGTACTACCACTCCGGGTCAGAGTGGACCTGGGAGCAATGGTAATTAAAGGGTGGCTCCACACTCCCCAAAGCCCACAAGCTGGGGCCTCACCACTGGATATAGTTTAAGGTCATATCCAGAACCCCCATTGAGGGACTTTTACCCTCTGCAGGGGGGTAGTCGGCGTATTCTAATGTCCCACCGACAGGGACAGAAAAGAGGTGGACATCAGAATGAAAATGAACCAAGGTGCAAAAAAGAATAAAATATTGCATAAAAAATGAGGAAAGCATGTGAACTTGCTTGAAAGAGGGTTGAAATGGCAATTGGATGCTGGGGAACTTCTAACAACAGGATGAAAAGTATAGATTGAACAGAAAGGGTATTAAAAACTGTCATAAATAATTAAAACAAAATGACAGTGAAGAGATATGAAAAGTAAATGGAACAGTTCAGAAAGTGTTTTGGTTTTGGGTAGAACTTTTATGAAAGTCTACGTAAATAAAGCACCAAAGTCAGAAGAGTACAGTGTCTTGTGATATTTGGACTGTAAAAAATGTAATGGCAGCACCTTTTGGCTTGAAGTACTGACGAATGAAATACAATTAAGTTACAGCAACCGCAAGATGTTTTCAAAGTGATTAAGACGAAAGCGACTAAACAATGTAAGTAAATTTCATATTGTTAAGTTCCTGGACCAGTTGGTGTAGAAGGGTATTAGTTAAAAAAAACTTTTCCAACTGGCATGAAAGGATTGCATTTTTATTTGACGGAATGTTGACAGGAGATGAAGTTTCTAAACAGAATGCTCCACCATGAGGATACATCAAAGGACATTGCGGTTGATAACTACCGACCAATCACCTGCTTTCTACTAGTATGAAAATTGCTGACATACATTTTCGAAGATGAAATATAAAACAGCAAGAGATATTACCGAAAGGATATGAGAGATATGGAAGCATAAGTAACAAAAATAAGAATCAATTGCTTATTGATATTACAATTCGGGATTTCAAGAGAAAATTCAATAATCTACGCAAAAGGTGCCTCAGTTTGGCTCCTCATGGCTGGACTAAAATTGATAGTAATATTTAGAAAGGCGGTGAATGCACATGATTTATTGGAAAGAAGCATGGAAAAATATAAAACGGCATTGGCAGAAAACGGAGAAGTATATTTGAAAAAAAAACAAAAAAAAAAACAATTCTTCAAGAGGACAGCATTTTCTGTATTTCTTTGTTACTATGATACCGATGTCCTGAGAAATTGACTTTGACCTTGAGGATGATCATTGGCACACAATCCTAGTAAATAATAATGTTCACTGCAAACAAAAAAATAAACACCTAACGGCCGTTGCGACAATGCAAATAAATTTGCTAAGATTTTCAAAAGAGGGAAAGGAGTACTGTTGCCAGCAATATTCCAAGGACCACAAGTAGTTCTTAGAGAGAATTCTTTGATAATCGCCTGTGAGAAGATTCCTAGTTCGCGAACAAATAATAATAATAATAATAATAATAATAATAATAATAATAATAATAATAATAATAATAATAATAATAATAATAACTAGCGAGACCTGTAGAAATTCCACAGCAGCATTTTTTCCTATGCCATATATTGTTGCTGGGCATGCTGTGAGCATTCTATTCAGCATGAATGACGGCACACTCATATTTTTTTATTATTAAAACTGTACTGCCCCATTACTAAAATAATAACTTTGATATATTTCATGGGCTGATTATTTCATTACAAACACACCGGTCAATTGACTCACATTTATCATTTTTTATAATTATTGAATATGTTACTATGTTCGACCCTAATTTTGCATAATTTCAATCCACATTATCGCCTCTCCCTTTACTAAAATAGTAAATTTGATATATTGTATCGGCTGATTATTTTATAAAAAAAACACAACTATTAACTCACATTTTATCATTTTTATTTTTTAATAATTCTTGTATATGGTACTAATTTTGTACAATAAGTTTTCATCATTTAAACTCACCATATCCCACACCGTACTAAAATAATAATTTTGATATATTTTCTAGGCTGATTATTTCATTACAAACACATACATGAATGAACTCACATGTCATCATTTTTCGTATTCTTGGATATGTTACTAATTTCGACAATATTCTTTTATAATTTAAACCAACGTTGTCGCCCAACCTTACTAAAATAATAACTTTAATACATTTGCTGGGCTGATTATTTCATTACACACACACCAATCAATTAACCTCCATTTCATCATTTTTCATAATTCTTGTGTATGTTACTAATTTCGACAATCAGTTTTCATAATTTATACCCACAGTATCGCCCTCTCTTAATAAAATAATAACTTTGAAATATTATCTGGGCTGATTATTTTATTACAAACACACTAATGCATGAAATCACATTAAATCATTTTTCATAATTGTTGGATATGTTACTTATTTTGACAATCATTTTTCATAATTTTAACCCACATTTTCGCCCTTCCAACTATACTAAATAATAACTTTGATATATTGTCTAGGCTGATTATTTCCTTACAAACACACAAATCTATTAACTAATATTTCATCATTTTTCGTAATTCTTGGATATGTTACTAATTTCGACAATAATTTTTCATAATTTAAGCCCTCCTTATCTTCTTCCCCTTTACTTATATAATAACTTTGATATATTGTCTAGGCTGATTATTTTATTATAAACACCCCAATCAATTAAATCACATTTCGCCATTTTTCGTAATTATTGGATATCTTACTAATTGCGACAATAATTTTTTATAATTCAAACCATCCTTGTCGCCCTCTCTTACTAAAAAATTACTTTGATATATTTTCTGGGCTGATTATTTCATAAAAAAACATAACTATCAATTAACTCACACTTCATCATTTTTCTTAATTCTTTGATATGTTACACATTATGACAATTATTCTTAATATTTTTAACCCACATTATAAACCACCCACTACAAACATAATAACTTTGATATATTATCTGCAATGGTTATTTCATTTCAAACACACCAAACAATTAACTCACATTTCGTCATTCTTCATAATTCTTGGATATGTTACTTATGTCGACAATCATTTTTCATCATTTTAACCCACATCATCGCCCCACTTACTAAAATAATAACTTTGATATATTGTTTGGTCTGATTATTTCATTGCAAACACACTAATGCATTAAACAACATATCATTTTCCATAATTCTTGAATATGTTACTAATTTTGAAAATTATTTTTCATAATTTAAACCATCCATATCGCCCTCTCTTTCTTACATAATTACTTTGATATATTTGCTGGGCTGATTATTTTATTATAAACACACACTCGATTAACTCACATTAAATCTTTGTTCATAATTCTGGATATGTTACTAATTTCGACAATAATTTTTATGATAAAAAACCCACATTACGCCTCTCCCTCCTACTTATATAATATATTTGATATATTGTCTGGGCTTATTATATCATTACAAACACACCAATCAAGTAACTCATTTCATCATTTGTCATAATTCTTGGATATGTTACTAATTTCAACAATAATTTTCATAACTTTAACCCACTATGTCACTCCCACTTACTTAAATAATAACTTCGATATATTGCCTGAGCTGATTATTTCATTACAAACAAATCAATAAATTTTGGGTATGCTCATAGTATATATGTTTCACCTATCTTATCACATCCCGGATGACGCCGCATATTCTGCTAATATATATCGTTCACCTATCTCATTCGACCCTAGGCGACGCTGGGTATTTTGCTACTATATGTTTTCCATCTATCTCATTCAATACTGTGCGACGCTTTCAGATAGTATATATTTGCACATCTCATTCAATCCCTGGACTGACTTCATGTCCGCCACCCAACTGTTGAAAATATACATTAAATACAGCAATATTTTATTCGTAAACTGTTTCAGCCATTTCCGGGACTGACATTTTATTCCAAACTCACTGCTAAAAATATGCATGAAATAATGTAATGTCTAAATAGTAAACTGTCCCAGCCATTTCCGGGACCGACTTTACATCCCAAACCAATTGCTAAAAATATACATAAAATAATGTAATGTCTAAATAGTAAACTGTTTCAGACATTTTCGGGACTGACGTTATATCACAAACCCACTGCTAAAAATATACATGAAATAATGTAATGTCTAAATAGTAAACTGTTTCAGCCATTTCCGGGACCGACTTTATATCCAATACCCACTACTGAAAATATACATGAAATAATGTAATGTCTAAATAGTAAACTGTCCCAGCCATTTCCGGGACCGACTTTACATCCCAAACCAATTGCTAAAAATATACATAAAATAATGTAATGTCTAAATAGTAAACTGTTTCAGACATTTTCGGGACTGACTTTATATCCCCAACCCACTGCTAAAAATATACATGAAATAATGTAATGCCTAAATAGTAAACTGTTTCAGCCATTTCTGGAACTGACTTTATATTCCAAACCCACTGCTATAAATATACATGTAATAATGTAATGTCTAAATAGTAAACTGTTTCAGCCACTTCCGGGACCGACTTTATATCCCCAACCCACTGCTTAAAATATACAAGAAATAATGTAATGTCTAAATAGTAAACTGTTTCAGCCATTTCCGGGACCGACTAAATATCCCAAAACCACTGCTAAAAATATACATGAAATAATGTAATGTCCAAGACGTAAATGGTTGCCGCCATTTCCGGAACCGACTTCATATTTCCCACCCCAATGTTAAAAATATACATTAAATAAAGCAATGTGTAATGCGTAAAGGGGTTCACTCATTTTCGGAACGGATTTAATATCCCCCACCCCACTACTTAAAATATACTTGAAATAAAGTAATGTTTAAATCATAAACTGTTTCAACAGCTTTTCGAAAGTAATACATAAAAAACATTAACATTATTAGGAATTAGGTAATCATTGCTTCAACAGGAATGTCTGAGTGGACTATCAGTTTCAGCATTCCAGTGACTTAAATCCCCCCGTTTTTTGGTCTTGGTTAACGGAGGATAAATCCTTCATTACTGATACAATTCTTATGTTTGTTATTGACCAGAGAGCCCCTTTTGGGGAGCTGGTTTCCCCCTAAATTTTTAACCGACCTCATGTCCAATTCCGCCCTTGTAGGGAGGCAAGTAAACAAAGAAAAAATAATGAGAACAAACATTTTCTATTGCATTTTATAATTGATCAGGAGTAACACTTCCAGGGCATTTTGTAATTAAAACAGAAATAACTTTCTCCAGTTACTTTTTAATATTAAAACTTTGTTACATTAAACATAGTACCTATTCACAATGCCCCCCCACACACCAGTGTCGTTTTTTTAACGTGAAGAAAAAATTGTCTTTTTTTTATTACATTTTCACCCCAAACAAGGCACATTGCCACTCAGGTGTAGGGGGCTACTATCAGGGTCAGCAACTACTGGGGCACTATGTAGGGATTTGGGCAGCAAGATGTCGGTTCACGTTGCAATTGAACTTCTGCATGTCAGTACAGTTAGGGAAGCAGGATCCTGGAATGGAATTTCAGAGTCTAGCGGGGAAGAAACTACTGGTGTAGAAAGATCTTTTACATCTAGGGATCTCTACTGTGTGGGGGTGGGATTTAGCAGCCTGACGGGTTTGTTGAGGGTGTCTGCGTCGTGGGGCCACAAGTGTCTGCAGTTCGTCAGAGCATTCACCATTAAAATACTTGTAGAACAAGCAAGAATAATATAAAATGAACAACAAAACCCAAAAGAAACAAAGTACTTCTGGAACCAAATATGGGGGCAGTTTCAAGAATAGAACAGAAACTCCAAATGACTTTAGGACATGACGAATGAAGTCCAGTAAATTAGAAGAAACGGAAATTAATAACCCAGGAAAACCCTACAGAAAATGGCAAATTGGAAAATACCGGTCCACTATGGGATGCATGCAGACTTTTTCAGAAAATTCAGAAAACTACATGATAGAAGGATGCAAAGTCTAAGATATAGCCACGAAAAAATACCAGAATAAAAAACAAGTAAGTGTCCGTTAATACAAAAATGCGGACGGCATCAACGAATTACTAGAAAATAACCAGCTTACCACACATGTGGAAAATTTAATTAGATATTTGCAAAAATAAAATCGTTTTTGGACGTATATTTATAGCTGATAAAAAATCGATATTACTTTTGCCCCAACATACAGCTTATCAAACAGATCTACTACGTTCTTAATACTCGAGTACTACTATTCATGAACAAAATGTATGTTAGAAAAGGGAAGGAGGGGCACATCTTTTTATACATAGATGAAAATATGTTGAAAGAGGTTTAAAGTACAAAAAATACTATATAGACATTGCATGAATCGGTTGCGAGCACATCTAGTATAAAATCTCACAAGCATGGATAACTGACCGCCAATAAAGTTACAAAATATCTGACAAGATATCCAACACGAATATTAACATTATTAAGGCTATTGAAATAGGCAACTCGAGGACTACACTTGGCTGAAATCTTCCAGTGATGCTCGCTGTTTAAACTACTGTTTTCATAGCTAGAACGGCACACAATTACATATTTAGAAAATGTAATGCCGGATGCAAGTATATATATATATATATATATATATATATATATATATATATATATATATATATATATATATACATATACTTGTTTATTGTTATATAAACATGTTAACATCCCGCTGCTACAAACAGCCACTTGTTTCAATCAAACAACAGATATCATCAGGCAGCGACTTGACTATTCAAATGTTAAATGAATAATTATTATAAAAGAACAAGAAAACTGTTATAAACGTAAATATACAGCAGAAATGTTAGTAAAGAAATAAACACGTAAGCATTATCGCTAATTAGGTACTCTGGACCATTCAGATGTTGAATCGAAAAGTGTCTCACGCATTTTCATAAAAAAACAGAAAAGTAATGACAATGTACAATGCATTACACAAAGATGATAACGACCGACTGTATATGATATGCTACAAGGGAGAGGAAGGCGAATAACAAATGTATAAAACTGTGTAAAAAGTGCAAAGAAAGAATTAGAAAAAGCACATGGGCGAGAACTCAAAAAAATTGGTCAACAAGATCAATACAGGAACTGACGTCACCAGAAACTAAAAGTGAAAGAGAAATCATTCATGAAAAACGAAGTAAATCTCGTAAACACTCGAACATAACTGAAAGAAATACATGGGCAGAGAAACATAATTACTACTTCCAGCTGCGCAGAACAACGCGATAAGCATGTATGACATTAAAGCTACAATAGATAAAACATAGGAAAACAGTAAATGTAGACTCTGTTGAAAGACAAACGAAAGAATCAACACATAGTAATCGAATACAGCAAACTAGCACAACTGCATGGGAAATGGAATGCATCTCGAACATGCCGACAAATGGTTCAAACACAAACCGAATACTGTACTAGAAAATGAAAACCACAAAACACTTGTAGGTATAGAGACACAACCAGATAAACTCATACAACCAAGAAAACCGGTGGTCATACGAACAAGCAAGAAAGAATTTGTCCAACTGCAGATTTTGCCGTCTATCAGCCCACAGGGGGAAGAGCAAACAGACAGAAAGACGGAACAAATAAGCAAAACTCGCCAGAGTACTGTAAGAAATAAAGACCCGAATAAAATCAATATAATATAAATGATATTTTGAGGATAAGGAGATGGGAAAGCAGAACCAACGGAAGAAATCAGGCTATGCAACAGACGGTAATGTTGAAAACAGTTGAAATATGAAGGGATCCCCTTCGACTGCGGAAATTATCTAACATGAATGATGAATTCAAACCAGTCATATAAAAACAGCAACGGAAGAAAAACAAATATAAAATCAAGAAAACTAAAAATAAGATGAGGTAGGTCGACTAACCCCAATTTACAATAACTTATTATCAAATGTTATCGAACGTTACTTGAAAGCCGGGGAGAATTATTGTTATCGAAAGAGTACTTGAAATCTGAAGAGACTTATTGTCTGCCAGACTCAGGGGCGCACTATCGGTTGTTATCAGTCGGGTTATGGTTAGGGTTAGGGTTAGGGTTATCAGTGACTAATCTTTGATGATGATGACATGTGTGAGAACTCCAAGTGAGTGAACTAATAATTGTCGGGATAATGAAGTGTAGTGTCGGCATAGACTCGTACGACGCCAATCATCTTTAGCTGTAATGCATAATGATTTGCAGACGGTGTCGAAAATGGTAGTGAGTACTGGAATATAGGAATACTTGTCATTCTAGACGCCAAGGAATCCCACCGATGTTCTTCAGTGAGTAATCATCGATGATTACTTCTGTGCGAGATACTAATGAGCAAATACTACTACTACTACTGCTACTACTGCGACGACGACGAAAACGACGACGACGACAACGAAGATGACCACGACTACCACTACTACTACTATAATTAATAATAATAAAGAAAAGTAAACCACATGAACTTCAGGGAATTAAGACTGAAACAGGTTTATATATTAATTTGCGGAATGTTATCAATATCCTCATAGTTTTTGGCTAACTAATCCTCCGTTCTGTTTTAGGTAAGACTTAAACCGCTATCGTCAATGTTCACGTGGAACCGTAGAGATTAAACGCCTCTATCCACTGTACCATTGGCTCCGAAGATAGATAGCGGTTCCACTCTTAAACAAAGCAGACCAGAGGATTAATTGGAGAAAGGTAGGCGAGACAGCAACAACTATGGAATGCAGTTAAGAGATGCAACAAGCATATCCCGTCGTGGTTAACCACCTGACTCGACCAAGGGAATAGTTGGGCGAAACTTGTGAAAACAACAGAAACAACAACCGAGATGAGAATAACAGTCCGCAAATAAATAAATAAATATACGAAGTACTTGATCTCAAGTATTCCAATAAAAATTAAATTAAATAATGCAACAACTACGCAGTACCATCCTCCACCCGAAAATTGCATAATTCTCAGATAGTGTCACACAAAATAACAAAAATAAAAAAAAAATTGTCAAGGAGGATAGAAAGAGTGAAAAGGTAAAACACTGAGATCCTGAAGAAGTTTATTGTCACCAGGAATATGCCATCCCTAAACTGTAATTTCCGCATTTCTGTTCCCGCATTTTTCATGCCTCCATCACCCACCATTATATTGTGAAGGAATAAATCTTAGTAAACCTAAAGGTATACGAAATATTGCAAGGAAAATATACCGATTGAAGATTTATGGACGCGTGGATTCGTGACTCATCTGGATATATGTGTTCAGGGAGCAAATGGACGCATTTCACCCACACCGGTTTCTGCATTTTAGTTGCAATAAAATCAGATTTACTGGAACTTGTCATTATTTGGAATAATAAAAATTTGAGTTCGTATGTACTGAGGTATCTATTTTCATATGTTGATCCTATTTTTCATAGTTTTTATCTTAAACATGTTAAAACTTTAATATGAAGGCGGTGTTTATATATATATATATATATATATATATATATATATATATGTGTGTGTGTGTGTGTGTGTATATATGTACATATACATATATATATGTGTGTGTGTGTGTGTGTGTGTATTAGGCTGGTGCAAAAATAATGTCGTTTTTTGATGTTCAACAAGTCCGAAAACGACATTAATTTTGCACCAACCTCATATATATATATATATATATATATATGTGTGTGTGTGTGTGTGTGTGTGTGTGTGTGTGTGTGTGTGTGTGTGAGGTAAATTAGGGTCTTCACTGGAGATATACCTACCACATGAGAAGCCATCTTTAATGTAGGCGCATATTCCATGCTGTTTTTGACTCCTAATGGGGATAGAGATTTATTTGCTGTCCACCTAAGCAAAATGTGGCACAAGGCGGGAAAGTGGGAAACTATCAGGCTCCCCTAAAGGAGTGGCACTCCTGCAATTGTAAAAATTGCCTGAATAACCCCTTCGGCACTCCCCGGTAGAGGCGCTTCAGGTAGTAAACGATAAACTTACTCCACCGGAAAGCTCAGGGGCAAGGCCTGGGAGGGTGGACTTCCTAGGTATTATCCAGGCGGCGTACCTCAGTCCGACAGATGCTGGGCCGATTCCCGGCCCCTCACCTGTCGGGCTTAGTGTCAAGAACGGATCCTTGACGAGTACTACTACCCTGTCTCCCTGCAGCTGAAGCCGCTAGAAGACCTTTCCCATCACGAGTAATGGGGGTATGAGACGAATGGATTCGCCAATCATTTTTGTAACCAACGGCTGTGCTAAACCAATGAAAACGTTTAAAAATTATTATGAAAACTGTCGAATTTTGGAGTCAATCAGTTCGCCGTTAACTACGCCAAGGACCGCATTTGATTCTTGGCCGCCATCTTGGTTACTGATCTGAACTACGCCGCCATATTTGTTCAACACAATTTCTCAAAACTTAACACATGTCCATGGCGATCTTGGAGGTCAGTTTTAGATGTTAAGTTCGAGTATCCTTTAATAAGTAATTCGTCTAGGGAGGTGGTCGGCCCTAGTGAACATCGTCGTGGGACTCGTCAGACGTTTCTAACTCAGTTTCAAATAAACAGCTACGGTAGGAATTGGAATAAATCCTAATTAATCCCGATTGTCACGACTGGTTAATTTCAAAAATGCAATCTAGAAAACTTTAGAAGAATGACACGTGAACAAATTATATTTTAAACTTAGAAAAATGACACATAAACATATGGAATACTGCAGACTGCTTTTGGACTATCTTGTATGAATCGATCGTCAACTTTTGAGTAACATCAGAGATTAAAAAAAGGAAGGGAGTCTGTTAGGGATGATGAGAGTTGTGGGAGGAATAAGGAAGTCAAAACACCAGAGTTGATTGGCCAAATAAAGAATTTTATGGAAAATGTTCGTTGTGTGTTTATAGGGACAATAAGTGCACAGTTAATGTCAGTGTGGGAACTAGTCAAACAGTTATTCGCGAGGAAACATTTATTCAAGATACGGAAGATTTGCGCGAACGTTGTCCCAAGGGTGCTTCATCTTTGTTACCGACTATTTGATCAAGATAGGCATTAAACAGTTCCTCACACTCCCTATAAAATCCAGACCTTGCTTACTGTGACTTTTGGTTATTTGATAAGTTCAAGGCGAACCTTAGATGATGCCATTATGAGACAAGTGAAAAGACAAATAAGCCGTGACGAGGGTCATTGGCACGCTGACACAAAGCGCTATCATGGGGCTCTCCAGAAGTTGTTGGAATGGTACAAGTACATTATAGCCGGAGGTGATTACTTCGAAGAGAACAAAAGTTTCATACTATCAATAAAAGTACTTATAAGAAACATGTTTAGAATTTAATTGAAAACTCCTCGTATGTATATTTGCTTGACGTCAATTTAGTTAGTTTATAAGTATATATATATATATATATATATATATATATATATATATATATATATATATATATATATGTGCATATATGTGTGTGCATATTCTGTATATAATATATATATGTGTCTGTGTGCATACATATGTATATAATATATATATATATGTGTGTGTGTGCGTGTGTGCGTGCGTGTGTGTGCGTATTGTTTGTTATAGACATATTGAGGACTGTAGCAAGAAGCAGAAGTATGGTTTGGATTGATTACCAAAAGTCATAGCTACTTTGGTGTCTTGAAATTATTTATATGCGCAATAATGTAACAAATACTTATGGCTTCAATGCACGACAAAGGTACATTAACAATTACTGATATAAAGATCCGAACAAGCATCTTCTACATATGCCTGTACCTTTTGCCTGGAGGAGATCTGCTAACTGAAATACTTGTTAACCCTGAGGTCCCTAAACACTGAGCTAGAACGCCAACAAGACTTAAACACAATGCGTAAACTACCTGCTTTACACAGATGACCTCAAGCTGTAGCCAGTTCAGACGCTAATTTAATTGTACTTTTGAAAGTCATACATATTTGCCCCAAAGATATTGGAATGAAGTTTGGCCTAGTCAAATGTTACAAGACCCAAGATAAAAACCCAGAAAAAATCATATAGCTTAGTAAACATAGTGTCATCTAAAACTTAATAAAATAAAAGCCAGGTAACTCCCATTCACCAACCTCCCATATGATACAAACAAATTTTGCATATTTGACTTGCCACAAAAATACATTAACAAACTAGATACTAAAACGAGAAAATGTTGAACGTACGCAGCGTCGGCCAAGGTTGCATCAGTTAAGATGAGCAAGAGGTATGCGTCCCTCAGAAAGTGGCTATCAACATCGTGCCATTATTAAGAGCAATAGTTGATAAGTGTGCTCAATTCAAACCCCAGAATGGAAGATGCACACCAAAAAAAAAAAAATAAAATAAAAAACAAACAAAAAAAAGAACCAGCTGAACATCCTCAGTCACAAAACTGACCAAACATTTTAAGAAGACTGTCCTATAAATCAGAGAGAATCACAAAATAGGCCTACAATGGAAATGTTCCAAAAGAATCGCCAAAATTATCCAATACTTTTTATTGCCAAAATCATACTCTACTAAAATGGCCAGTCCGCACCATGCACAGTATTTGCTAGATAGATTCCTCTAGCCTATATAGATTAGGAAACTCATTTAGATTTGTTAAAATAAACATCGTTCCGCTGTGATCAGGACAATATTATAATTCTATCAAAGGTGAAGTCTTGCGGATCAAATATTTTATGAAGATGGGGTATCTGGACGATGACACACAAGTGCGGGTTCTGCTGCACAGACTAAGAGATTGGGAGTCACGTGACATCCAGTTGTAAAGTTGTGCTAGAAACGTCTACTATACCATGAGATTGTGTAAATATTGCCACTAAATAATCCGTTGAAAGTTGTAATATCTAATGCAAAAATAGTCCTGAGAACATATACTAGAAAGAATAGTTGGAAATAAGTCATAAACCATCCACTACAACATATTACGTTCCTAGTAAACGGCGCTACTAAACCTGGCATAATTATATGAGCCGAAAAAAGAAGCGGATTTAGTATAGGTTTTTGTGTATATGAATAGGATAAGGAAGCACCAACGTATTATGTACAACATGAAAGAGAATTCAGATTGTTAAGAGAGTAAACCTTAGCATCCTGAGTTATCTCCCTTTAGTTTTAGGACTCTTCCCTCAAGGAGTCATGTTTCTTTCTTTCCGGTGTTTACCTTCTTAAAATAAAGACGTTGATAATCCGTCTCCGCGTGTGGACTTTCCTTATTTTACTGATATCGGCCGGCACATATATTTAACATGTCTCATTTAATAGGTTATGGCCCCAGTCGACTAATATCAGAGGACGGCTATAGCTGCTTTACGAAATGGTTGAAATATATCTTCAGACGCATTGGCGACAGCTATGTTACTCAAGGGGTTGCCGCTACCTTAAACACATAAAAAGCCATAGTTACCCAAATAGATACACCACAAACTTTGATGGAATTCAAGGCATCACTACGGTCATATGAAGAAAACACGAAACCCAAAATGGAAGACGCCATCATGATGACATCAAATAAAAAAGAATCCCCACGTGTTTTCGGTGCAACAAATATGGCCACTTCGCAAAAAAAAAAATGTAAGAGAAACAGGTGGTGTAGATTTTGCAAAGTAAGAACTCATGATAAAAAAATGTTGCAGAAAAATACAAACTGAAGGAAACGGCCATTTATACTACAAGGTAGGGATAACCCCTCATATTATTTCTGATAACTTTGAACTATTAGTCGATTGTGGGGATACGGCTATATTATTAATGGCGAAAGAACATCTGTTACTTTTGAACGTGACTTTAACCCAGAAGAACATTACATTGAGCTTATTGACGAACCCAAAAAATGATATAGCGTTGAAGAAAGGGACGGCAAAAATAACGTTACACGATATTTATAAAAAGAGGCCTAATATTTATTTAAAAAATGTTTTATTCATACCAACATTTATACAAAACATATTGTCGGTACAAGCCTCCGTAGGGAAAGGCTGCAGCGTGGAATTTGCCCCAAACCATGCTATGCTAATCACCAAAGACCGCGTTTAATTTAAAACAAAGAAAAGGGGGAAACTTTATTATTTAAATAAATGCATAGCAAATAGTATTAATAACACAAGGCGTGACTTTAACACGTGGCACAAAATTTTCGGCCATTGTAATATTTCCGATATTTTGAAAATGCCGACTATTGTTGAGAGAATAATCATTATTTAAAAAGACAATACGATACCACCGTGTGATACTTGTACTCTTGGAAAAATGCAAAATTTGCGATCAAGAAAACCAGACGAAAGGGACATGTTTCCATTAGAACTAGTGCATTGTGACTTGGCTGGGAAAATAGAACCTGTTAGTATGAATGGTTACAAGTATGCCATAACATTTACTGACGACAATTCCGGCTATGTGATGGCATATTTCCTCAAGAACAAAAGCAACATAGTCGACGCTACAAAACAATTCTTGGCCGATAGTGCTCCTTATGGAAGGGTTAAGAGATTAAGAAGTGATAACAGTTCTGAATTCACATCAAAAGAATTCAAATAACTTCTTGTTCAACATAAGATCCGACACAAGACCTCAGTTCCCCACTCATCGCACCAAAATGGAACCGCAGAACGAGGATGGAGAACGTTATTTGAAATGTCGAGATGCATGCTAATAGAGTCTCATGTAACTCACGAGCCGTTACTATATGCTTTTCTGTGTGCTACTTATATTCGAAATAGGTGCCATAATCACCGAATAAAACTAACAACTTATGAGACACTAAAGGAAGAAAACCAAATGTTAAAAATATGAACAATTTTGGTACAACGTATTACGCCTATGTGCAAAATAAAATAAAATTACATCCTCGTGTGGAAAAATAAATTTTTGCAGGATACGACAACTACAGTCCAGCCTATTTTGTATATTTTAATGAAAGGAAATATGTAAAAAAAAATACGGTTAGTGACTTTTACAAATGAATTTAACGATGCAAAGGAGACCTGTCAGGATAACACACACCGAACTAAATATACTTTTACAAATGGATTTAATGATGCAAGGGAAACCACTCAGGATATTACTACTCAAACTAAATATATTAATCTAACTTTAATTCCTGCAATAAATCCTAACCATTTCAGTGAACACATAGTCGATGAGAATAGAACAAACGAATTACTACCTGATCCCTACGAGGGAGATATAGATAATAGCAATAGTCAAGCTAGGGAACAAACAAGTAACAGAACAAATGACAGTTCCGAAAACAGAAATCCAAGGTACCCCCTGAGACAGAGAAAACCACCCACTTATTTAAAATATTACGCCACTAGCAAGAACTTAAGAGATGAAGATGAAGAATGTATAAATTCCTGTGAAAATAAAACTATCCCTGGATCATACCATAAAACCATAAATTCACCGGAGGCTGACAAATGGAAACTGGCAAAGGAGAAGGAGATGAATTCCTTAAAGGTAAACTATACTTTCACTCTGACAATCCTACCTGAAAACAAAAATTTGGTTGGGGGAAAATGGGTGTATAATATAAAAAAAGATGATAAAAATAACAAAAAATACAATGCTAGATATGTTGCCAAGGGGTACAGTCAGATAAAGGACATAGACTAACATGAAACATATGTACCCACCACAAAAATGACCATCATCTGAATTCTAAATCAATTTGTTGTGCAGTATGATTTGATAATTCACCAGATGGATGTCAAATAAGCAAACTTTATCGCTAAAACAGACTTTGATATTTTCACCCAACAAACCGAAGGAGTCATTGCTCCAGGCAATAATGAGATAAGCTAACCGTTAGGAACTTTGCTTTTGGCGTTTCAATTGGAAATTAAGCAGTTAGAGCATGTATAAGCTACAGACAACATCTAAATGAATTGCTCTGAGGATTATTACGGTTTTCTTAGAATGAACCATTTTAAGGTAAATATATATATATATATATATATATATATACTTATATTTGGTGAAATTCTCTTAATAGTATCTTATTATAACATTATACATAATCTAAACCTAGCTTTTTAATTTATTCTAATGTTTACTCTAAACACAGCTATGTAATTTTATTCTAACTTTTATTATTACTTTACTTATCTACATCATTAATTAAATATTTTCCTTATATTCTAATATTTTCCAGATTCATCTTCACTACCTAAATGCTAGGTTCATTTATGGTGTCTTTTATTTAAAAATAAACACCTAATATTTTGCTGATGAGGAGACTTTGTTTTCATAAAAAAACTAACGTTAAAATTATTGTCCTTGACTCAATGTCTGTCACAATAAAAACATCGTTTCTGAAACGATCGTACAATTTATTGGCTTTGTTGTTCTCCTTATTATGAAACTGGTTTTTAAGTTTTAAATTTGAATTATAAATTATCAATCACCTTACCATATATATATATATATATATATATATATATATATATATACATAATGGGTTAAGAAATTCCAACGAGAGAAAGATGTATATTTATATGTATTGGATTTTCATTGAAAATTATGTTTAGATCATTGTAATAATGTTTTTACATGATTGAAATAATTTTAACGCATTTCAGACGTTCTGTGAAGCGTCCTCTTCTCATATATATATATATATATATATATATATATATATATATATATATATATATATATATATATATCTGTATGAGTTTATCTGTAATCTTTATCCTCAATCAGTCTAGAGGTAGAGAAATGCAGTTTTTTTTTTTGTAGTGTGCAACCCTATCGTATACTCGTTGTATTGTATTCAATAAATACTGGGTTAAAAGCGATTAAAATAATGCAACTCTTACTCACAGGGAACTTCATTGCTTAACCACCATCTCTAAATTGGCAATAATTAACACTATATTTATTATATCCATTGCAGCTTTTATATTATCGTAGAATCTAATATACGCACTTTTAAATGCTGTTCGATTCTATTTCCTTCCTGTTGCCGTTATTATCTTTTGTTAAAAAGCTAAAAAATATACAAATATAAGATGTAGAAATAAATAGCATTTAAATTAATAGATTATGTAAATATTAACTCTGCACACAGTCTATCATTTTTATCTTAGAGATATCGCTTTCAGCAAAGGATTAGGAAAAAAAACCCTGAGAAAATTATGAACTACGCAAATAGAAATTGAAGCTGGTGTTTGAAAAAAATACTGTCTTGTATCTGTATTCTACCGTTATCAAAGAACATACAACAAGTCTTTTTTAATTTACTCGACTACTTCAGAAAAATGCCATTCTCTCAAAATGGATACTATGTTTTCACCGACAATTACATATATATATATATATATATATATATATATATAAGCAATAGCTTGATTTTAAAGAAAACTGTACGAACCGTTAAAAAGTAGTCTGACATTTAGATATCTTACGTCTACCTCGAATACGAACAACAGACTCAGAATAGACGAAGACATTTTCTTTAATGCTTATACGATACGACTCAGATGAAATTTCATCGTCTAATTGAAGGTTAAAGTTAAAATTCTATTTTAATTAATAAGTTAAACGGTCAATTCGATTAGGTAGGAAAAGCGTTATCGTTTGCTGCAAAAATAATTGCCATCTTTAAGTTAATGTTCTTTTAGTAAATAAAACGTACAGGCATCTTATTTTTTTAACATATTATTAGTTATTCCTATTTATTAATATTTAGTAAAAAACATTCTTTTTTCTTGCCAAAAAAGTAACGTACCAGAATTTTCTATCGCCATAGTCAGGAAAACCTCGATAAATGAAGCCTGTTGCTCGTAACCTTCTCAAGGAGGTTCGGAAAAGGAAATGTTTCTAGCCGAAAAAGTAACGTACCAGAATTTGGTATCGCCATAGTCAGGAAAATCTCGATAAATAAAGCCTGTTGCTCGTAACATTCTGAAAGGAGGTTGGAAAAAGGAACTGTCTGTGAAAAGAAATGCGTGATAGAGAAAATGTGCATACTGTTACACTCTGCGTCTGCATAGATGAAAAAAAAAACAATCAACATTTGTTGTGAACATTTAAATCACCAAATACACTACAAGAAATTAGTACAGTTTCGACCATGGTTCCAAAAAGATCAAATATTAATAGCAACTAGCATTGTGTTGTCTCTGATAATATATAATAATAGCAACTAGCATTGTGTTGGCTCTGTTTTCCTAGGTAAGGAAAAGGTGCTGCGAATATGTACGTAGGGCCCGTTCACATTCATAGCATAAGACGAGAGTTCTGCTGACACAACAAACGTTTAGAAGTGATTAAGGTTGAAGATCAATTTTGCTAAGTTCTGTGTTATCTAGAGGCACTACAGTGAGAAAACGTTCTACGTCATCGGACATTTCAAAGTTCTCACATATTTGTGAACGCGAGTCTCAAGTGAGGACCCAAATAAGTTGTTTTAAGTGGTATATTTGGTTTTCACGTATTACTCTTAAACTAGCATGACCCGTGGAAAGTTCGTGGTCGTTGTAAATCTAAAAAATCCAAACAAATTATAAATAAAAATAAAATAAAACAAATAACGATGAACGTAAAACTAATTTAGTGCTTTTTTTAACCTTTCCAAGCTAAAAATAATTTATTTAAAAAAGTACACTTTTTTAATGAAAATCCAACAGACAACACATTACTTTATTTATTGCAGACGATTATCCTCATCTTTCTTAGATGTTGTTTCATGACGTTTTGGCCAACTATTTCTCTGGCCCTCATCAAGTTTCAATTCCAACAAAAACCTAACAGCCAGCCATGGTTCTCCTCAGAATGTGCTGCTGCTATCGCGCACAGAAATCACTTTTTCCATAGCTACCAACGTAATAGATGCACTGAGACTAAAGCTGCTTTCAGGTCTGCCAGCAACTACTGTAAAAGAGTAATAAAAAATGCAAGAGAGCTATCTGCCCAGTCTGTTAAATTCAAAGTAGCTGATCAGCGGCTTGGATCTCACCAGTTTTGGCAAATAACAAATAGGATCCTGAACAGAAGTGTGCGTTCTATCCCAACCATTATCAATGGACCAGAGGTCATCTCGTCAGCGTCAGACAAGGCCAAACTATCTGCAAAGAACTTTGTAGCTAATTCTACCCTATGCGACGAAGGCCATCAGCTCCCCATATTTCCTCCTATAACACAGAACAAGCTAGGTAACATACAAACATCCGTGCATGAGGTCGCCAAGCTTATAAAAAAACCTAGATTCCAGTAAAGCAACTGGCCCTGATGGCATCCCAATTATAGTGTTAAAAAAGCTTACACCAGAACTTGCTCCCATACTTACGAAACTATTTAAGCGCTGCCTTAAGGAGAAGTGCTTTCCGACCCCCTGGAAAACCTCATCAGTTTACCTTGTATTTAAGAATTCAGGTGATAAGTACTCTCCCTCTCAGTACAGACCAATAAGTCTCCTGTGTGTTATGAGTAAGTTGCTGGAATCCATATTAAATAGAGAAATAGTCAACCACCTCAGCAGGAATAACCTTCTTAGTGACACACAATATGGTTTCCGCTCTGCAAGATCTACCGCAGATGTGCTGACGGTTATATCCCACAGGATTAGTGAATCTCTTGACAAAGGCTTCCTTTCTAGGGCAATTACTCTTGACATATCAAAGGCCTTCGACAAGGTATGGCATAAGGGTCTACTTCACAAGATTTCCAGCTAAGGTATAACTGGAAATGTTTTCTCAATACTTTAATCATTTCTCTCCGATAGGCTCATAAGAGTAGTGATAGATGGACAAAAATCGGAGGCCTGCAATATAAATGCTGGAGTCCCTCAGGGGTCAATCCGAGGCCCAACTCTCATCCTGATCTACATCAATGACCTCCCTAAACACATACTTAAATCATTCGTTGACATCTATGCTGATGACACGACCATCTAGGGCAACACATCAAAGGCTGTAAATGACAAAGTTCTCTCGGATTCTCTCTCCTCTGATCTCGAGCGCGTGGTTCAGTGGGGGAAGATGTGGCTGGTTACCTTTAATGCATCCAAAACCAAACTCCTATCCTTACATCATCAACGCTCTTATTCCCAGCTGGCATCAATTGGGATGGATGGCTATCGTCTGGGAGAGGTCCCGTGTTTTGACAAGCTTCTGGGTTTGACCTTTACTCCTGATCTGAAATGGAACACCTACATAAAGTCTGTTGCCAAGGTCGCTGGAAAGATGGGGGGATCCTTCTACCGCTCCAGAAGATATATCACTACTGATGCAATTCTCTATCTATATAAAAGCCAAGTACGTCCAAGGATGGAATACTGTTGCCATATCTTGGCAGTAGCTGCCAAAAACAGCCTATCATGCCTTGACAGAGTACAAAATAGACTTCGTGGTTTAGTGGGGGATACCCTTTTCTCTACCCTGCAACCTCTCTCCTACAGAAAAGACGTTGCGAGCCTATCCTTGTTTTATCGTTATTTCCATGGCAGGTGCTCGCCTGAACTCCAATCTCTGGCCCCCCTCGCCAATCTTTCACGAAAAACACCCGTCTAGCTGAATCCACTGTGAAAAATTTCCCCCACTCTATATCTATGCCTAAATCAAAACGCGGATTCCATGAACAAAGCTTCTTTCTTAGAACTGCACGCCTGTGGAACTCTGTTCCGTCTGCTTGCTTCCCTCCGTACTACAACTTGGATGTCTTCAAGTCCAATGTTAAGAAATTCCTAATGAACCGCCCCCCTAATTAAACACTTCATCAAATCTCCACATTAACGTAATGTACTTGTAATAACCCTTATCCCTGAGTGGCTTCCAGGCCTTGATAAGTTGTGGTCACTGTGTAAAAAAAAAGTTGTAACCGCGACGAGATAGAAACTTCGATTCTCCTTTCTGCATTCTCAGCAATTACTGCCATCCATAGTTGTCGTCTCACCATGTTCTTGGCCACGTTAGCCTCTTGCCGGCTTTGGGTAGGATTGAATCTACAGACAATTCTCACCTAGTACCGTAGAGATTCAACGTCTCTATCAACTGCGTCACGGACCCTAAAGGGCGATGAAGGTTGAATTTTTTGGTCTTATGAATCCACGTTTATTTATTATCTGATGTTCCATGGTGCGTACCAAATTGTATATATTATTTTAATTGGAATTCATTATTGAGATGAATATTATTTATTAATTTATTTATTCCTCGTCTTTTTAGATGTTGTTTCGCCACGTTTCGACAACAACTATGGATGGCAGTAATTGCTGAGAATGCAGTTAGGAGATTCGGGGTTCGTATCTCGTCGGGTTCACACCTGACGAAGGCCGAAACATCGTGAAACAACAACTAAAAAAGATGAGGATTATAGTCTGCAATAAATAAATTAATAAAATAATACTCATCTCAATAATTAATTCCAATTAAATAACATATATGCAACAAATTGTTTTTTGTTTTGTTTTTTAAATAGTTTTAATAAAAATTATAAAGGAGCAAATTTCAATTCACTCATTTTTTTTTTAATTTTAAAAAGTATCTATAATAAAAAAAAAACTTCAGTCTCCTCTCAACCTGACTTTAAAATAATATAAAATGAAATACCCAATTTGAAACCGGAAACAGACACCCATGTTCTTTTGTGTTGAAAATGTTTGAAGAGGAAATAGTTTCAATAATGTTTAACTAATAAAAAGCAACTACAATAGGAGCTAATTCGTTTCTCATTAATTAACATTTGCTGTGATGATGATTTTTTTTTTCGGACACCGGGCATTGGACAAGTAAATAGATATTTAGATTGTATTGGTTATATTTTTGTTTCCGATAAATTGATTAGGCAGATTGGATATTTGTTAGATGTTAGTAAGCTCGAACAAGGAGACTATTAGGTGTAGTGTACTTAGTATTTTGCAGTTAAGGCTTTTTTTCGTTCCATGTGCAGTTCTGCTATCACTATTTTACTTCTATTTCACTTTCAACATGGATGATTTGCGATTGTAGCTGATGTGGTTAGTTTCCACATTCAAGTGTTTTCTTGTGATTTAATCTGTTTTAAGCATTACCGTCTGTTGTATAGTCTCAGTCTTTGCTTTGATTTCAATTTCTCCTAGAACGGAAACTTTACTAAACAAAAAATACAAACCGGTAATATTTCACTGAATAAAACTTAGTAAATATAAATAGATAGGATATTTTCATACGCGAAAAACATTGATTATCTACATCACGACCTGAATGTTTGGGCTATCGTATTATCAATCGGAAACAGCAGTCAGAGAAGTTAACTCATGAGAGGGCTAGACTGGCGATATAACAAAATTTTATCCCAAAAACAATACAAATAGAGTGAAAGAGAAATTGTGGGACCGGTTTCGTTAACTTAGTGAGAAAGAAAAGACAACAGTAATATTATTTCACGTGTATAAGTATAAGATTATAGAGAAAGAAAGAAAGCACAGCGGGACGACTTTTACATCAGCGTTTTCTTCTCCAAGATTGACGACCTAACTAATCCTCTGTATTAATTTCAGCCAATCCCTTGCTAGGGTTCTCTGCTAGATATGTTTGTGGACCTGTATAAGAAAATCGGGGGACGAAGACGGGGACTTAAAGTAGTTATAATTTTGGAAGTGTGCGTGTATATATATATATATATATATATATATATATATATATATATATATATATATATATATATATATCACCTTGAGTTGAGCATATTGAGAAGTGAAACACGAATTACCGTTAGCATATAAGCGACGCTCTTTGTGTAAACAAATCGAGCGGAGCTATTTCGGACGATGTGAAAACATCGTTAAACTCACTACTCGTTCAAGCAGCCGCCAATAGCGTAATGGTTAGGAGCCTTGACTGCCGTACAAACGGTCGGGTTTCAATCCTAGCTTGAGGTAGTTGCCTGTCTAGCCGCACTGATGAGCTGCGAAACAGTACTCTATGTGGATGACTATATATATGTATGTATGTATGTATATATATATATATATATATATATATATACATATACTGAAAGCTTTTTAACCATAAAAACTATATACAAATGTTTTATAAAAAGTTTTCTTTAGTCTGTTGTTAAAATAATATTTTGCCAGTAACTCATTTAATCTTTTGCTCTCGTTGGACAAAAATACTTTCTCGAACTCACAGAACGTTTGCTGGGATCATCAGTTATTTACCATTAAACACTGTTTTAGGCACGTAATTACATATGATTCCATCACATTTTCGAGCCTAGCTAGTTGACACATACATATATACAGGAAGGTGTACCATACGATGGCTTTTTGCCGGACGAATTTCCTAATCAAAAGGCGGGATAAACTAAGCACTTCCATATTTCTGCTCTATGCTGTTGATCTACATGCCCGCCGTAATAAGATGGAGTTTATTTTGATACCAGAAACAAAGACAGCCTCTTTTATTTTACCTTTAAACTAAGACCTAGATGTGATATTCTCTTTGTTGATAACGCAGCAAATAAGGATTGCATAAACACAGCAGCTGCTTTGGCATGTCAATAAAATGATTTACGCTCTCGGTTAAGATTTAAACGATATTAAAAAAAAAAATCAGTCTTACGTATCCACACTCGAATTTATTGATGACATGAAATACTTAGATTCCACTATCTTAAGCATTTTCTCCCTGGACGCAGAACCCAACAAACGTATCAGCAAGGCGACAATATGCAAGGTTGGCTCAACAAAAGAGTATGGAATAACAAGATGCTGACCACATATACCAAGATAAAAATGTACGGGGACTGTGAATCATTATCCATCAAATTGACGCCCAAAATACAGACCTAACACCATTCTCCTACGTACCTTTAAAAGTACATCAGTAAAGAACTTTGTGCAGGAAAAAACCATAGGGATATCTCTTGACTTTGCTTGTCCGACGACGACTACGATGGCTTGTTTATTCCACGAGGGGAGGATCTGTAATTATAATGTTTATAACAAGCCCATAACCTGCTCCACAAATGTAGACTGACCTGTCCTGCGTAACAAAGAAGCCCAAGAATGAATATCAGGTCATGCTGCATTTACGCAAACTACTGGATATCTATCATTATAACCGCTGCCGCTAGAGAAGAACTGTACAGGCATACTTGAAGAGGTGCGAAGAGGAAAGAGAATAACAGTCTCATGAATGAAGTAAGCACAGACAGCAGACGGCTCCAAAGGACTGTCGCAACCAATCACTTCTTATTATGTTGCATCTGCAATAAAACCTGTTGATTAAAGATGGATTCCATAGTCGTAGCGGCTACTGCCACTTATCAACCGACTTATCCTATACCTTAATTTCCACGAGACAGACATATGTCTAAAAGTATTAAATATATAGAGTAGCAGATCGATCGAAATTGCTCGGTCGTGAAATATGTTTATATATAATATTTTGATCAACGTATATTTTGTATGTATTATTATATTATACTCGCATGAGTGCTCGGCGTTGCCCGGGTGTTTGGAGGTGTGTTTTGGGCAAAAAAAAAAATAAAATAAAAATACAAATAAAAGTGGTAATAGAAAGACAGGCTCGAACACGTACCGCGAAGGAGGAAAAGAACGCGAAAAAAACGTGACGTCTTTGCTGTTACTACTACTGCCAAACCGGAAGTGACGCAGGTTTTAATTAAGGCTAGAAAATCGAAAAGAGTGGATGACTTTCGAAAATATTGGTGAAAAAAGCGACCCCTCCCTGTAGAAAAGTGCCCAGTTGAGGGTGAAGAAATAATTTTTTTTTTAGACAATTGTTCGGTATTTGTCGTTTTAAAGGTCGTGCTTCAAAACGATACTGATTTTGTGAAAATCCGTCCCCTCTTTCAAAAGTTTTAGGCAGGAATGCAAACATACATACATACATTTATATATTGGTAACGAAAAATTTTCGACCCACACCGATTAAAAAGCTTGCCCTATCACTGATTACCCTTTATGTAAAATTTCAAATACGTTTTAACTGTTACCCTTATTATGACCCTTTAACATTTATTGTTTTGGGCGCAAATTAAGTTAGATCCATGTCCAAGGAACCTATATCTAAAATTTCAATTGTTTATACCCAAAATTGTCGGAGAAGGTTGGTATAGTTCTGAAAAGTCAGATCGTTGAACTTTGGCCCCTTAACAGCCAAATTTCTGGCCGAAAACAGATTACAAAGATTTTCCCAAATCTCAGTACCCTGTATATCAAATTTCGAGTCTGTAGACTGAAAATTGACAGAGTTATTGTCTTCGGAAATGTGCACAGATAGAAAAACACACAATCAGACTGACAGACAGACACTTTCACTTTTATAGATAAATAAATTGGACACAGTATATTATAATGATTTAAAAAGTTAAAAAAAAATGCCTTGTGCGCCACCATCGAGAATGGAAACCAAAACGTTTACCTAACGATTTTCTTTTTCCTTCGAGGTTAATGCCTGAGCTGTGAAGATATGTTTGTTGCAAGGCTAAAAATTAAAATATGAACCTATAGCTATTAAGATGGCGGGCACTGCAATAGACGAGTAAAAAAATCCCTGCTCTGAAATGGGGATAAGCAATGAAGATCGTATCCGCAAAAACAAACAAATGGGTAGTGAACGATTGGCTGATGCAGTACTCGGGTTTGATACTGAGTTGAGACGGAAAATTCTGTCTGTCATAGACAGGTTTACTGAAGAAATATCTTGCAGATTTACACAAGTTCACAATCTTGCAAATAAATACGCTTTTCTTACATCGTTTAATCTGCTTGATGATAATTATGATTGTCAGCTTGGTGAAGTTGACGAAGATATAGAAAAAGATAAATTCGTTGCCGAAACGAAGAGATTACAGTATTTTGTGAAAACTTCAAGAAAAGACAATATCAATGGACCTCCTGAACTTTTGAACTTTATACAGAGATACTACCTTGAGGATTTCGGTCAGTAATATTGGGATCTTGCTGCGCATTTTCCTTACCAGAGCTATTAGCGTTGCAAGCTGTGAGTGCTCTTTCTCGAAACGGAAACTAATAAAAAAACTACTTTCAATAAAAAATGAGCTAGACAAGGCTTACAGACTCTGCAATCCTCTTCATAGAGAGGGAACCTGTCGATAGAGTGAACTTTGATAGAGTTATTGATAACTTTACCGAAAAAGGCGTGAAAAGAATGTTTTCAACCGACTTGATTCATTGCAATAGTTCTCTCAAAAAAGAAATACATTTATAGCCTTATTTTCAATTCATAATAACATTCATTTAAAAACAATTATGCTCGTTTAAATTTATAAAAAAAATGTTTTCCAAAATGTGTATTTCCATTCTTTAAATTTTGTGCTTAAATCAAACGATTACACACAAGGATTAAACAAAACGCCGACACTTTTTTTCCATTTGAGAGGCTAGTCCTCTTAATAATATTATGAAGAAAAAGAAATGAAAACTACATGGGACTATCCTCTCTTTGATACAGCCATGTTCTTTTGTGAAAATTCGGACTTTAACAACAAAAAAGTACATAAAAATGATTTTATCATTTTATATATATATATGTGTGTGTATATATGTGTGTGTATTAGTGTGTATGTGTATGTGTGTGTGGGTGTATTAGTTTGTGCTTTTTGGACTGTTTCAAGACACCAAAACAATAATTAAGTGATATAATCAATTTCAACTGCGCACTGACCTTCTTTGTATATCCAATATATTTGTAAAAGGAAGAAACCACAAAATACAAGATACCCACGCATACAAAAATACAAATATATGCTTCAGACGAGGAAGCCATTTCTATGCAATCAGGAGACTGCGTATTCGCCCAACATCCGAACAATTACAGCTTTTTCTATGTAAATAGAACTTGTCAGCCAACTTTAGAATATCATACTGTGATATATAAACGAACTATTATCCTTAAAATTCCTGCTTCTCTAACTGTACTGGCGCGAAGAAGTTCAAGTACAATGTAAATAGATATGTTGCTGCTCAATTCCTAATGTAGTGTCTCTGAAAACTATGTTCCAGATAGTAGCCCCTTATATCAAGGTGGCACTGTGTCTTGTATGGGGTGAAAATTCAATGTGTATATATATATATATATATATATATATATATGTACACACGCGCACACACACGCACACACACGCACATACACACACACATATATATATATATATATATATATATATATATATATATATAGTAATTTATAAAATATATGGCGATTAAGCATAAATCTATACTTTTGTATATTAATTTGATGTGAGTAAATGAAATGGTTATATATATATATATATATATATATATATATATATATATATATGATAAAGAAGTGAACCATCGCATAAATTCAGTCAACTAAAATAAGATGGAAAACGGAGTGAGAAAAAGGAAAAAAAAAATTAATTGATTGGATTTACGCGATGGTTCACTTCGTTATAATTATTCTTAAATTTTGCCAATCGGATAAAGATATATATATATATATATATATATATATATATATATATATATATATATATATATATATATATATATATATATATTATTTTATTTTATCAACAATTCTTTTCTGTTGCAAGTTTAGAATGTAATTGTCTATAATACCAACTCAATTATAATCTCAGCTCAATGAATTTTCAAAAGAGTTCACAACGGATTGAAAAACTTGTTGGGAATAGTTGTAAGCGTCTCTGATGAGTGACGGGATAGAAGTTTTACAGTTTTATGGACGATAGGTAATTGTCCATCCTTTCACGAACAGCTGTAAGAGCGTAACGCCAAAATGAGTGAATTTCTATTCATGTAAGTTGTGATTTTATTCAATTTACGTATATATATATATATATATATATATATATATATATATATATATATATATATATATACACATCTGTGTGTCTGTGTGTGTAACTCAATTTTTAGTCTACAGACTCGAAATTTGATATACCGGGTACTGAGATTTGGGAAAATGTATGTGATTGGTTTTCGGCACGAAATTTCGCCGTTAAGGGGTCAAAGTTCAACGATTTGACCTTTGAGAACTCTTCCGACAATGTTTGGTCTAAACACTTAAAATTTTAGATATAGGTTCCTTGGGTATGGATCTAACTTAATAACCCGACTTAAACCCAAAACAATAAATTTTTAGGGGTTATATTAGGGGTCAAATTTAAACAAATTTACCGTTTTTTGTGTTTTTTTTACTCAGCATACACCTCCAAACAGCCGGGCAACGCCAGAAACCCATGCTAGTATATATCTATCTATATATCTATAAAAGTGAACGTGTCTGCATGTCTGTCTGTCTGTCTGTGTGTCTGTCTGTCTGTGTACATTTCCCTACACAATAACTCTGTCAATTTTTAGTCTATAGACTCGAAATTTGAAATACCGGGTACGACCTTTGATTTCTTTTTTTTCCATTTAAATGGAATGCCCAGTAAATTGTTAATTCGGATGAAATAATAATAATAATAACTATATAACAACACACAATTTGGTGTTCGTGAACCTTTTGCATCAGCGATGCAGAAACCGAACCTGGGGTCGATACCACGAAAAAAAAAAGAAAAAAAAAGAAACACAACGTTTTAAAAGGGTCCAACATAATTTAAAAAAATAAATAAATAATACCACGGAAAAAGAAAAAAATTACACGATCACAGAATTCGAAAAAGAAAAAGAAACACAACGTTTTAAAAGGGTCCAGCATTATTAAAAAATAAATAAATAAATAATACCACGGAAAAAAAATTACACGATCACAGAAATGCGAAGAAACAAAAAGAAAAAAAATTGAACACACACGCACACAGAGAACAAAAGATACAAGAAATATTAAAAAGAAAAAGAAGAAAAGGCCGATATGCCGTAAAAAGAAATTCGTAGTAATGGAAAAAATAGTAAACAAGTCACCATGCGTAATTCATTGATAAATGAATTGGTCTGTTAAAAAAAAACACACACACACATACACGCGAATGCAGAGATTGTGTAATCCATTATTGTTTTGAAATTTGTAGAAGTGTCATTAGAAAATCTGTGTCAATATGAAATCGTTTGGACGAATTGTTGAATTAAATCTGTCAATCAAAACAGGAATTTTTCAAAGGTCGCATGTACTTTCTGAAACAGCGTTTAAATTGTTTGGAAATGCATTTTGTGTTCATAGTGAACTTTTCGTCTTTTGTGTGTTCATTTATTTTGTTTTTGAAAAAAAAAAGGGACAATTGTTTTGGACAGACTGTTGAATTGTTGTTTGTTACAGATGATTTTTTTTGTTGTTAAAAAAAAGTTATAACTGTTGCAAAATGTTTAAATGTATTAAGGTATTTTTTAAAAATGTTTTTATGATGTTGAACAAATATTGTAAATTGTCTTATGTATGTAATGTTATGATTTTCACAGCAAGAATTCAAAGTTATCCGTAAATATACATTAGATTAAAATGATCTAGTAGAAAATAAGTTAAAGCGTATGGTTGGCTTACAGATTCAGTTAGAATTTTAGAAGGGGGACAAGAATTAAAATTACGTAAACGGGTATTTAGAGAGTTTTTAGATGTGATAAGCCGTAAGAAAGATGTTTTGTTTTAGCATTTGGTTTTGTTGTTTTTTTTTTAGAGATCCTAAAATTTTTTCTCCAAGGAAAGTGACTTGGTAGGGATTGATAAGCACAAGAAGTGCCCCTATACGAAAAATTTGGGAACCTGGTTAATTAAGTGCTTAAAATAAGCTGGTTGCACGTACCGACTCCAAGCAAGTAGTAAGTCTTGGCTTAATTAATAAACAGGCGTTGGAAAGAATACGAAAATTCTTAAGGGGACCAGTAAACCGAGGATAGGTAGTCCCGAGGCAATCACATATAGCATAATGAAGTAAGAGACAAGCAAAAATATGCCGTAGATTACGGAAGAAAGATATAACCTTGTATTTTTTTTTAGAGACGCATGAATGTGGGATATATCTGCTGGATCTTGGAGGCTCTGGTGAGAGGAAAGAAAAATCACAAAAAAATCGGGCAATTAGATAGAATTTAGGCGCAATTAAGGTGTTGGGCGTGAAAGGTATTAGTTAGTTAGGGGTGATATTTCTAAATCCTCGTCGAAGTTTCAAGAATCAAAGCAAGGAAATCCGAGTGAATCCGTATAAGAGAAAAAAATATATCTTAAACTTCTGAAGCCAACCACAAAGATTTAAGTATATGAGCTTTGGTATGTCCCGTATGAGATAGTTATAGAATAGAAAACAAAGCCATACTTGATAAGACTAATCATGCGGAAAGAGAGAGAGCAGAACACTTTTGAGACGAAGGAAGTCGTCCATTTCGAGAAAGGTGAAAACCTCTAGTCTGCGGCATATGGGTGGCTGGAAAATAGCTGATGTGAATCATAGGTAAATACCCTACACCCAAAAAGTAAATGCCACAAAGATCAAAAACGTTCTGATCTTATAAAAAAAAATAATTGTGAAGTCGGCCGTGAAGGGCTGACTGAAAGATATTTTTTTTGTGTTTTTTTAGCCTGATCTTTCTAGCCGTGTGGGTGTGTAGAAAAAAATGTACTAAAGTTAAAAATGCATACATTTTTTTGTGAAATATGGAAGGGAGGGATGTTACATGATAAGGGCTGTCCCCTGTTCATGTAAGTATAAAAATAGAGAGATTAGAAAATGAAAATAAGAGAAAGCAGAAATCGAACCCTGGACATATGTTTTAAAGAACAATATGTTTAAATGGAATGTCCAGTAAATTGTTAATTCGGATGAAATAAATAATAAATAAACTATTCAATTGTTAAAAGAATGTGGATAATAAAATATGGGTTAAATAAATTAGATATGTAGGTTGAATTCCTTTGTGGAAACAACACTAGAAAAATAGGTTATTGGGAAATCAATGTCGGAAACGTGCAAAGTCGCGCATGTTAAAACACGTGAATTTTGCTCACGTAGCCGGGATGCATGGATTTCTCAATATAGGAAGGAGAGTTAGTTGGTCGCGGAGACAGTCAGAGAGACAGTCAGAGAGACAGTCAGGAGAGACAGTCAGGGGAGACGGTCAGTGAGAAAACTCAGAGACAGGCGGACGTCTGAAGCGAGACGTCACTTCAGAAACTAAAATGTGAAACTTTGAGTTCTTAATGAGGAAATCCCGACCGGTCGTAAGGAAATAAATTCATCATGTGTTTGTGATAAAGCTCATCTTTGTGTTTGTGATTTCTACAAAAAGGTAAATTGTATTGTTATTATATGTCTGTGTTATAAAATGTCATTACATACACGTTTCGACATCTCATATCCACAATGTGAATCTACATCATATCTACACTAAGACTGCTGAACAGTATCTCATCATTCTAAGAGCTTTCTTCATATCTACACGTCTAAGTAATGAACATTTAAAATATAGGAATAGTTATAAACAGACAATCTCTCTTACAAAAACATCTCTCTCTCTCTAAGATACAACATCATATGTAATAAGACAAGAACTCTCACTAAGACTCGTATCTTTACTAATAAGAACTCACGTAACATATGCACACAAGTGGTATCGTCTAATACTAATAATAAAAACCCCTATATAACACTTGAAATTTTAGATATAGGTTCCTTGACCATGGATCAAACTTAATAAAGTGATTAGAGCCCGAAACAATAAATTTTAAGGGGTCATAATAGGGGTCAAAGTTTTAAAAAATTAACCATTTTTTTTGTTTTTTTGCTTTTTTTGCACAGCATACACCTCCAAACACCCGAGCAACGCCGGGCACCCCTGCTAGTATATATATATAAATATATATGTATATATATATATATATATATATATATATATATAGCGTTTAATTAGGTTAAAATACTTTGGCAAAATGAACTTTAATGCAATATATTTCAGAAGTACTCATTATGCTTTAGCGCCTTATAAATTAATTCATAAAAACATAGTTAACTTTTCTGACATTGGCACATATTTACGGTGCTTTCAGCCAGTACGGAGATATATATATATACTCCGATAGATTTAAAATCAATAGAAAAAGATTTCGAAACTTTTAATAAATCCGTAAAGAAACTTATCGGAAATGATAAAAAAATAGATAAATAACATAGAATACCACCCCACTATTCCTATATTTTACGGCCTCCCAAAAATACATAAAGAGAACGTCCCTATGAGACCTATAGTATCAAACATTGGAAGCGTCACCCATAAATTAGCACAAGCTATTGCCCAAATTTTAACTCCACTAATGGGTACCATCAGCACTTCACATATCAAAAACTCTGGTGACCTCCTAAATAGAATAAAAAAGATGGACATACAAAATAAAACCATGCATAGTTTAGACATAATTTCCCTTTACACCAATATTCCAATCAAAAAATGCCTTAATCTACTCCACAAGCACTTAATCAAAATTAAAGCCGACCTACCTTTTTCCTCAGATACACTAATACAAATCATGAAACTCATCACTGATAGAACCTACTTTTAGTTTAATAATTCTTACTACAGACAGAAATTTGGACTCCCTATGGGTAACCCCCTTAGTGGTGTACTAGCCTGCTTATTCTTAGAATTCTTAGAAACCAACTCTTTTAAACACAGACTTCCTAAAAACTCCACATATTTTAGATATATAGATGACATTCTTATTTTTCTCCCTAAAAACACACAAATAGAACAAATTAGAAATAAATTACATTCAGTGGAACCATCTATAAAATTTACATATGAATCCGAACAAGACCACTCACTAGCTTTTCTAGACATACTCCTCATCAGATCAGAAACCGATCTGAGTTTCAAAGTACATAGAAAGACCACACACAAAAACGACTATATTCATTACTACTCGCACCACAATGATAAAATAAAGACGGGCATGATTATTGGTTTTTTTCTTGCGTGCCTTTAGAATATGCAGTCCCCAATATCTTAATGATGAATTTCAATATATTACGAATGTTTAAAGAAAACTACAGTATCCATCCTATTTCATTTCTTACGCAAAGAAAAAAAGCTACGAAAATACACTATAACATAAACACACAGAAAAATAAAACAAATACCTCACTATTAAACAGACATCTTTTCATTCCCACTCACACCAAAAATACAAAAATCTACGACACTCTTAATAGACTTGGTTTTCACTTGATACAAACAAGTTCCTCAACCATGAAACAGACATTAAAAACTACCAAGTACTCTCCCAAAACCCTCACATCCGATGCCGGTATATATTCCATCCCATGTAACAACTGTCAACAAGCGTACATAGGTGAAACACAACGAAAATTTAAATTAAGACTTAACGAGCACAGAAGAGATATAAGGAATGGTAACGCCCTAAATGCACTCTTTTGCCATTGTGCAGAACACGATCACTCATTTAATTTAGATCAAGCGAAAATTATTAAATACGTGATAGATAGAGCTAAAAGAAGACTTTTAGAATCAGCACTAATATTGAATACTAATACTATTACGCAAAGAAAAGGCTTCTACCATTTAACCCCTAGCATAGGGAAAATAATAATCAAAGAGCAAGGTATCAGGGCGGATCCTGGCTAGCCGTTTTTCCTTGAATGTTTCAGGAAAATGAGTAGGTTTGCAGAAAAATAAATGTACATATTTATTTTAACGCATTTTTAAAAGTGTATATATAGACATCGAACAACCCAACCTTCCCATACGCACACATGTTTGTCCTTCCCGACATGGTTAGGATTCAAAAACTGACTTTTTCGCACGATCTATGACTTTTTCTTTTCTTACATTTTTATTTCAATTATCCTGAAGATGTCCTCTGAAATAAGGACGAAACGTTGATTTTTTAATAATTTCATTCGGTTTTTCTATTTTTCTTAAAACATAACGTCAACCACCGCTGGTATTTTTTCATTCCTTATATATATATATATATATATATATATATATATATATATATATATATATATATATATATATGCGTGTGTGTGTGTGTGTGTGTGTGTGTGTGTAAGTGTGTTTTGTATGTGCGAGTCTGTCTCGGCTTCTGTTTCCGTATTCAATTATTTCGCTGTTTTACCTTGACAACTCTCAAGCCACTAACAAGATATAATCCACTAACGGACAGAAACCTGTCTTTTCTGTATATTCAATGTCTCAAGCGATAACATAAAAAAACACGATGACATGTATACAATATAAAATATGTATTATTGTTTGCGTTTATTTAAGTGTAACATATATATGAATATATATGTTTGTATATATATATATATATATATAGAGAGAGAGAGATATATATACATATACATATACATATATATATGTGTGCGTGTGTGCGTGTGTGTTTATTGCGTTCAAAAAGTTTGTGTTTATGTTTAATTTTAAAATTGAATTAAAGTTTATTTAAACACGCATTGGACAGGGTGGAGCAGGTATAACACGTGTTTTGGAAATTGCTAGTAGATGGGGAAATGATGTTTCAAACCTTTACAACGTGAAAAATGACTAAAGTATTAGTTTCATGCTTTCAGCAAGATACGAGTTACTCTGATGTGGTCGACGAAACATCCACAGGACTCTTGAGAGGAAAAAACGTAATGATGCAAGAAAATATCCGTCCCTCCCTTCTCTTGATGCATTGTCTTCTCTGTATTAGTTTCTCATATTACAAAGCCTTATTCAAATTTATACAAATCTACAATTCACCATTATCAAATTGCTACTAATGTTGAGACGATTTATCGGAATCGGATTCAGAAATCGGAAAAATCAGAATTTTGGGATGTATGCGAATCGGTATCGGTATCGGAATCCCCCCCCCAAATATACCTATTTTCCGATGCCAAAAACGATTCTCTAAATTGTCATGTTTATTTGATTTTGTATAAGATCATCCACTGCTGATTTATTGATTTTAAACTACCAGTAAAACTATTCACAACTATAGATCACCCCCCCTCAATAAATATGTTTTCATTTAAGAAAAGATCTGCATAAGCAATACGTGTTAAGTTAATCGGGAATAAATGGCTACTCTATTGTTAATATTTAGAGATTTATAAAGAATCTTAATCAGTAATCGTATCGGAATTATAAAAATATTGGATCGTCCCATCAATAATTTCTATATAATTACTTATATAGAACTTATAGAGAAATTGGGTATATATAAAATTGTATTTGTTATTCAATCCAACATTTAGCATTTTTTTTATTCAGGAATTAAGCATTACGTACGGATGGAAATTACATATAAACTTGAACGCGAGGGAAGGGCGCATATTCTATTTAATACATAAGCGTGGCACATAAAACCATGGAGGAAGTTGCTTACATTTATATACAGAGATATATTTATATAAGGAGATATCCGTTGAATGTGCACGTTTAACGAGAAAGCTTACATTTCATTTACGAATATGTACAAAATATTGATCTCATATGTGTGACAGACTTACAGAACGCTTTATCAAATATGAGCATAACGTTCCGAACAGCAGACAGAAATTTTATATCACAAATGCAAACGTTATAATTTATCAGCTTCGAAATATATGCAATGTACATATTTATTTGCTTATTCTACATCTTACTCTTGGTTATCTTTAGCCATTTTATATTCGTCTTCATAATCTTCATCAGTTTCTTAATTTGTCATCTATATCCTCTTCCTGTTTATCAACACCATCTTCCTCTTTGAAACATTCTTTATCTGTGTCATCATTGTAATCACCTTCTTTAAACTTTACCCTATATTCATTTTCATTTCCATCCTCTTCATCTTCTCCATCACCTGTATCTTCATCAATTACGTAATATGCATTTCATTTATTTCATCTATATATGTTATGTTGTTAGTTTACCGGAAAATACCGAAAACTATTAAATTAATCGATTATTATTATTGGTAAAAGTATACTGTTAGATAGAGATATTTTAAAGATATGAACAGTTATGTTAAGCTGAATATTTACATTTAATAGTTGTCAGGAATGGCAATGTGATGCTAATTTGTCAGATAAAATTAATAATAACCATAATATAAGCAAATATACGTGACAAAAACCCAGCAAGGATCTTTAGACTATGTGCAGTGATGGCATAATAAAAATAAAGACTTTGAGTTACGCGGGAGATCAGTTTCGATACGCAACGAGTTAGAGACAGATAGGGTTTTTTTTCACAGCGAGACGCCTATGGAAGTCAAAAGGGTGCGACCTAGAAAAATGTAATTTATATAAAGCGTGCCAACTCTAAAAAAAACAGAACTCAGCCAGGAATAAATGGTTATACTAGAATATAATTTCTGTCTGAGCGTTTTCACTTTCGGAGAGGAACACCTTTAATTTCATGACAATGGACAGGGCGCATCGAAGTAAAATTTAAGGTATGTTTTCGATGGTGTTCCAACCGACAACGATTTCTATAAACTATTAATTTATATACGCACGCACCAATACCCAACAGAGAATACGCTAGACGAATCACACGATAAAAGCGGAATGTTTAAACTTGAAAGTCCAAAGAAACGCAATGTAGAAACACACATCTGTTATATATACACCCGTATATACATAAAAGACAAACAATATATACGTTGTTTATATACAACCCCGTATACTACATATAACAGTTTAGGGCCTTATCAAACCTTATTATAATATATATATATATATATATACACACATATATATATATATATATATATATATATATATATATATATATATATATATATCCCCGATTTGGTCCCTGAAACCCAACATATATCCAAGATATGTTTTTTCTCATCATCTTTATTATCCTTTTATACTTTGCTACATCGTTTTTTTTTATCATCGTCGTCACCTTCATCTATATTTTCTTCATAATCATTGGCACCTGTTCATCAGACTCACACCATTATCATAGTCTTCATTTTTATTGTAATCATTTGTGATATAATCTTGATCGTTTGAATTCGCTTCATCCTTAGCTTTAGATTAATATCCTTACTCGTCGATTCGTGCATTCTTCTCGTCAGATTCACATATAGGAAATGAAAGAAACTTACAGACAATGCAATACTAAATCGTTTACCTTGTAAAATATACCAAACGCCCTATCTTAATACAGTGATGTACCTCCCCAAAAGGAATTTGAGCTGTTTGTAGTCATCGCTTTGTTATCATAACTCCCAGAGCCAATTTGACTCAGAATATTAATTACTGCTAAAATTAACTCAGTTCCCCACGATGGCAAGATGAGATGTGTGCTGGAATTTAAGTGTGGTAGGAAATCCAGCATTTCTTATATTCTTTTCCTTAGTGTATCACCTGTATCCAAACCGAACTTCCTGGCCACCCGGGCAACGCCTGGTATCCATACTAGAATACCAATTTATGGACATGTAGTGAAATATTGTTTTTAAAATTAGCTATCACCTAAACTCTAAAGGTCGGGTTCATGAATCGGTATAAAAAGTGCAACCTGTTTTTAATTAGCTAGTAATAGTCAATTTTGTAATAAAAATAAATAAAAAGATTTCTTTTTTTATTTTCTTCTAATCCAAAGCTAAATTTATTGGGATGAAAATGAAAAATTATTAACTCCAAAGATTGTTACTTCTTTTTTACTGATCGACGACTAAATAGATAAAACAAATGATAAACAGCTACTACACTTTGCTACTAGGCAGATTCTCAAAGCAGTAAGAGCCTTACGTGTTTGTGGAATAAAGACCGTCGTTTACAGGCAAACCGTTTAAAAATACACGAACAAAACAATGCAACGTATATAGAAGGTAATATGGTTTAGAAGTAAAAAAATTATATAGCGACACCAGCATTACGTAAAAAGAAAGAACCGACAAACTAATTAACTGCCGAAATAAGAGACACATTAGCATTCGCAAGCAAAGAATACGGAATGTAATAAAATAAAAAAGCTGCAGAATTACATATCCGCCTCGTTTCGCACATGAAATAAAAAGTGTCATTTGCCTAAAGGTATCCGTATTTAGATTCCCGTTTTGGCTGAATCTAAATTATACATAATTGAATGGCGTCGTCTGATTACTATAATTAACGAAAGACAATGGTAATCGTCTCGAGTCTTACAGAGATATAAAAATACCCCCCCAAAAAAAAATATAAGAAATATGAATCGAGTTTTATAGATTGTAGTCTGTTGTATAATAAAGTCCATTGTGCCCACACACGCACAAACATATATATATATATATATATATATATATATATATATATATATATATATATATGGGTGGGTGGGTTGGTGTATATATATATATATATGTGTATATGTGTGTGTCTATATATATTGTATATATAACTCGTTTTTTTTTCCTTTTCATTTATCTCATATATATATATATATATATATATATATATATATATATATATATACACACACACACACAGGGTGTCATAAAGTTTGTGTGCACTTCAAAAATGAATAACTTTATTTATAATTGCGATAGAAATAATCTGTAAAAAATATTATACGGTTTCATGTATCTTGTTTTAAGTTTAGTTATTGTGAATAATTTTTCACCAAAAATTCGTAACAATTTTTAGATAAGTAAGAAATAAGTAAAACGTATTTTCTTTTGTTTTTCAGAATCAATTTGATCCCATGGCTTCAATTGAAGAAAAAGTAAGCTGTGTCCTTTGGTTGGCTACTATTGCTGTACAAAAAAAGGTTAGAATTGAATACGATAAAAAAAGCGCCTTATAGGAACACCATTGTTATATGGATGAAAAAATTTAAAGAGACAGGCTCTGCCCATGATAAACCACGGTCTGGGAGATCATGAGTCAGTGACGAAAGTGTTGCTTCCATAGAAGAATCCTGTACTGCAAGTCCAAGAAAGTCTATAAGACGGGCATCATTGGAGCTGGAGCTGCCAAGTCTACTGTGCATAAGATTCTGCGGACAAAACTTACAAAATTGAATTACATACACATTTGTTAGAAGAGGATTATTATGCACGGCTAACTTTCTGTCACCAGTTCAATGAAAACTTTGCAATGATGATGCATTTGTGAGTAATTTACGGTTTTCTGATGAAGCAACATTTCACATTAGTAGCAAGGTCAACAGGCATAATTGCCGAATTTAGGGAACTGAAAACCTAAATGAAATTGTTGAACATAAAAGGGACTCTCTTAAAGTTAATGTGTGGTGTGCTTTGGGAATACATCGAATCATAGGGCCATATTTTTTTGATAATCGTGTTATTAACAGTGACAGCTACTTAGATATGTTGCAGAATTACTTTATTCCGCAACTTGAATAATTAAACTTGAAAGATGATACAGTGTTTCAACAAGATGGAGTTCCTTATCACTTTGCTCGGCGTGTTAGTTTCTAAATCAGGAATTTGCTAACAGATGGATCGGAAGGGGTGGACCATTTCATTGTCCTCCACGTTCGCCAGATTTGACTCCATTAGATCTTTTATGAGGACATGTGAAAACAATTGTGTATGCAACCAAACCTAGTTTATTGGAAGATTTGAAAGCTAGAATAACTAATATGATTTCAGGCATTACTATAAATAATTTGGCAAATGATTTTCGTGAACTGCAAAACCGTATTACCCTTTGTATTGCTAATGATGGAGGGCATGTGGAAAGATAAAAAAAAATTCAATAAAAGCTTAAAAAATATAGATTTACTTCTTTCAAGTCCATTTTACAGATTACTTCTATTGCAAATACAAATAAAGTTAAACATTTTTTAAAGTGCACACAAACTTTATGGACACGCTGTATATTATTGCCGTTTTATCTGTTAGTTACAAATGTTTCGGTTACCGAATCGTCATCAACGATCCAGTAAATTTATCATACTTTTCTGAAAATTACTGAATCTTTGATACGATCTGGTAACCAAAACACGTGTAACTAAGCAGATAAAACGGTAATTAGAAAGATATATTTGATCTGCAATTGTATTGAGCACTTTCTTCAGGTTTTTAATTATTACCATTTTTTCTATATATATAACTGACTGCCCGGCGTTGTCCGGTTGTACAGTACGCTTGAACATGGTATTTTTTAATGTATGCAGATTATGTATGTATTATTACAGAATCAATACTGCATTGACTATTATATATATTAAGAAATAATTTACCCGGTGGACTAATTCGAAAACACTCAAAATTAAAAAAAAAAAAATTGAAAAATAAATAATTATAATTGCGTTCATCAAATTCCGATAGTGCTTGTTTACAATATAACGCAGGTTGATATGTGGGCTTGACGATACATAGTAATTTTTCTCTTATAGATATAAAAGAATAATTTTTACACGAGAATATTTTACTTTCCAACGGCCAAAAGAAATATGAACCGTGCAAACTAAAATATAGCCTTGTAAAAATTCTTTTTTTTTTTTATCTATGAGAAAAGAAAGACTATTTTTAAGATCGGATTTTTTTCGATTTTTGATACGTATTCGATGAATTTCTGTACAGAATATATATAAGAGCACTGCCGGACCTATAGATAAGCTTTATATGATATTTGCAAAAAATACTCTCAGCCGTTCCGGAGCTTATAAGGAAGAAACACACGCATAATATGACTTTAACATGATATGTTGTATATGTGTGTGTGTGTGTGTTATATATATATATATGTTATATATATATATGTTATATATATATATATATATTATATTATATATATATGTTATATATATGTTACATATATATGTTACATATATATGTTAT
>NC_136496.1:10336272-10341272 GCF_053919585.1 Euprymna scolopes | reverse complement strand
ACCGACATACAGACGGACAAATCCATCCAAGCAAGAAGACCAGATGTCGTAATAATTAACAAGAAAGTAAAACTCCTGTAAAATCGTACACTTTGCTGTCCCAGCTGGCCACATGGTGAGTATGAAAGAATAGGAGAAACGAAGGAAATATACAGAGCTAGCCAGAGAGTTAAAAGGGATTTGGACGACGAAGAAAATCAAAATAGTACCGATAATAGTAGGAGCACTAGGAGCGATTCGGAACATCTTCGAAAAAAGAATGGCAAAAATTGGAATCAGAGGAATAACCTGCAAAAGTACAACGACTAACGATAATGAAAATGACTGAAATATTAAGGAAAACCCTTGAATGCGGAGAATAATATAAGACGATATAACGCACGCCCGAGGAGCGAGCGCCAGCCAGACCTCGGCTGGACAAGCGCAAAGAGAACTGGGACCTTGAGGAGGCTGAGTGCCACTCAAATTCCAGTATGAACCAATAACCACTACAAGCGAGAAATCAATGGTAAGCTGATGTTGCGATGATGCAAATTCATTTGCAAATGCTATCGAAGGAGGTGGGGAGAGCTGGACGTCTGTGGATACTTGTTGTCACTCAGCTTCCAGAGAACACCACAGGTTTCCAATCAGATCGTTTGTTGACTTGTGTGAAAGCTCCATTTGAGCCAATAATAATAATAATAATAATAATAATAGTAATAATAATGACAATAATAATATCAATAATAATAATATTAATAATAATAATAATAAAATACTAATACTAATACTAATAAGCATAATAATAATACTAACCATACAAAGAGAAAAGGGTAGATTTCTAATCTTCTAATAGAGTGACAAAAACATGTAAATAAACGCATGAAACTTTCAAGACAATTGCTGAAACTAATGGACATAAAAGTAATAACATTGAATGTTCATGTTTTACATAACGTGCGTTATATAGAAGGATTGGCAGTTCGGAGGTCGGGATAATAGCCCCAGAGGATGAACAAGTCTAGACTTTCATGTCAGTTCTGGAGAAAGGGAGTTCTATTCTTATTTTGGTGAGAAAAAAAGCTTACTCGTTTCGCGATGGTTGGGGTAAGGGACATGACTGGACTAAATTGCCTCGCGACATGAGTCGTTGATTTATCTCCCGTAGTGTATATGTGTGTGTAACAGTATAGTCCATCTTTAAACTGTGTATGTGTGATGGTTTACCTTTTCTCTTAGTGTGTGTGAATGGTATTAATTCTCTTCTTTTGGATTGAGTGGGTTAGAATGTGTGAGCACAAGGAAAAAGGCTGGTATGGGAGTCATTAAAGATTCCTTTGTAATATGCCTTCTCTAGCCGAAGCATAGCTGTTAGTCGTAGATCATAATTGTGGGAGGTGAGGGACAGCCGATTGGTTAAGTTTTGTTTTAGAAGTTTCGCGCCCGCTTAATATCTTGACCTAGACATTTACGTTTAGTGCTTGAAACAATTTTCATTGGCTGAAAATGCATTCAGTTAACATGTTCCTGTGAAAGCCAATAGATTTGATGATGTCAGGCATGACGAAAATCTAAAGAAGAAAGAGGGCATTAATTAGTGTCATTTGTTTTAGCATAGTAGTCAGTATGATTTCGAGATTCAATCCCTACAAGGCTATGTTCTCTGACATTGATACACACACACACACACACACACACACACAAACGCACACATACCCAAACACACACACACACATATATATAAATATACATATTGTGAGACTAACCGTAGCTCTCGGCGCAAGAGGGTCCGTGTGTGCCTGGCGTGTGGGGTGGTGGCTGATCCTGTGGTCGGGGCAGCGGACGAAAGAGTTTCAAGATGGCGCCTGCCTGCTTTTATTAGAGACGGAATCTCGCAGGATCGCGCGAGATCTCGCGGGGATGCAAATTAGCTAGGCCATCTTGAGGAATAAAAATCGGTCCATTGGAGGTGCGAGGCAGTCGGGTTCTGACGTTCGTGGCGATCAGTACAGTGACCGTTGGATTCCGTTTCTATTCGTGCAGTCAGCTGAGCTTTGTTAGTTACCTTTGCGCCGTGGCTGTCATTGGTTGTTGGTTCGCTGTGTGTTGCCGTGGTTCTTCAGTAAAACGCTTCGTCGCCCACGACGAGACTCCCCGTCTCCTACACAAGATACTCTTACACATATATATAAATATACATACATATATATATATATATATAACGCTTTGCTCTTTTTAATTAGACCATTAATGTTTAATTTATTTAAAAGTATGCGGTTAAATATACTATTAATTACTAGCGGGTGTAAATTCCGCAGCAAGATCTTCTATGCGTAATGTATTGCTGTTTATCATTCTATGGACGTTCAGTGTGAATGGAAACCCCGTGTCATTATTGTACCTATTTACTATGCCTCCCCACAGGACAGAGTTAGACACCAAGGTCGTTTTTTAACGTGGAGAAAAGGTACAAAAATAAAAAAATTGTCTCAGTCGTGAAGGATTTCTCCTCCACCGAAAGAGAACAAGAAATAGAAGTGCAGCATCTGAAGAACAGATACTACACTTTGATCTTGTCCGGATTGTAGCCCTGTAAACAACTGCAAAAGTATTTATCTAAGTAATCCGGTTAATGTAGTGTCAGAATATATCTGTTTATAAAGTTTGTCTCCAATATTCTCATAGGAGTCTGTGACATATTTCTATTTTATAAAAGCACCGCGCGAAAGGACCCCCCCCCCCAATATCGTTATACCGTCATTAGACAGAACAGATACTATCCCTGGATCCCAGCCAGAAGACAAAGAAAGGTATATTTTATTTTTACATACGGCCCAAAAGCGACAATATATATATTTTTTCATTTGATTTTTTTTTTAACGCGTCTTCGCTGATCGGGAGACCGTGTTTATTAAAAGGATGGTGAAGGGAATAGCATACTACAAACAATAAATTAGCATATCCATATACTAATAATTAATGTTCGTAGTATGCACTTAGCTTCTGTATTACTTTTTTAAGAAATAGGAACTCCCGATCAAATAATTTATAATCTGGAAACCGCGACACACGTACGTACGTAGTTTAAAGAAAGGTCTCCCTTTTCCTGTAAGAAAAAACATTAGACAAGTGAAAATGAGATTAGATAGATGGAGATTCGAACCTAGTAAGAAAGGTTCAGAAACAGATTCAGGAAGGAATTCGCATTGTTTAAATTAATATAAAATATTAGATATGTTTGAGTAAAAGGAATTTTGATTGTTCAATTCTTTTTCGTGAAATCTGAATAAAAATATGGTCAGTTAGATGAACGAACAATAGCAAAGTTAAATATGTTAAAATATAAGTTAGGTCGAAAAATAGGTTAGAGAAAATTCATTGTCCGCAAAAGTGGTTTGGAAACGTGCCAAACAACACATGTTTAGGCCACGTGGATCGATCACGTGGCCATACACACGTATGACGTCATGGAGAAATGAATTCTCAATATAGTTTGCTAATTTTAGACAGACAGAGTTGAGAGTCGAGTAAGAGACAGAGCTGACATCGTCAGGGAAGGCCCCTTTGGAAGCAAGGGAGGAAGTTTTAATTATATAGTCGACTTTGAATTTCTGGATGTCATCATTTATTGCGACCGGTCGAATGTAATAAATGAACACATCATATTTTATAACTTGTGTCATCTTTCTACCAAATTGAAGGTAATGTGAACTAATCGTTAATATGAACTTTGTGTCCTCTCATCGTATCTTTATAATGAACTTTGTGTATAACTCATCTAAGTAATGTGTGCCCCTTCTATCTAAGTAATGACTGTCACCTCCTGTTTCATAAAAACGGATAACCCTACTCTCTAAATATATGTTATAAAGACCACAGATAGTAAAAGGTGTAAATGTCTCTCTCACACGTCTCTCCTCTCCCCCTCATCAATATACATGTCCACAGTCTCTAATAATGTCAACCTTTGCAACAATTCTACAGTATTAATATATATATATATATATATATATATATATATATATATATATATATATATATATATATATATATATATATTTATACTGTAGAACTGTTGCAAAGGTTGACATATATATATATATATATATATATATATATATATATATATATATATGCTTCGACAAGCTATTGATTAACGCTGTCATTGATCAGTTTACGTTTTGGCAATATCAACTTGCTTCTGCGTTTAATCTGCGTAAAATATGATATATGTTTATGACTGGCTTATTTATAACTTATAGCTAGATGCCAAATAAATATTTCCAGACGTTTAAACAAAGGTAATACTCATATCGAGTAAAATTAAGTAAACTAGGGAGAAGATTTATAATTAGAGGCTTTTAGTTCGGGGTATATATTTCACCAATTTTTATTGTAATCTGTATGCTAGGCAGCTAATGAAACATATTTTTAGATAAACATTTGTTTAATCTATATATGTTGTATAAAAAAAAACATGTGAAAGTCGGACTGGAAGTTAATTTCTTATGGACTCTAAAACGGCTGACTGATTTGTATATAATTTCACACAAACAATCTTCATGTGTATGGCAGTGTTTTTTTTAGATATGTTTTGTATCGGAATGTCTTCGATAATTATCAATCATCGATAATCGAAATATGAAAGCAGAGACAGGCAATTGAGAAGTTTTATTAGCCCCCAAGCTGAAAGGCTCGACGTATAAAAGTAACAGTAGTTTCTTTGATATTACAGGGACACGTTCGAAATAGATGTTTCTAGTTAGAGCACAATTTGAGTATGATACCTGATCTTTTGCATTTAAAATTTTAATTAAAGCCGTTATAGATAAAATAACTTTATGAAATCAACAGTAATTTCTCTACAGTTCAATGTAGAGTACAGTGTCTTGTGAAATAAGTCATAGTAAAAGGCATTGGGGTTTTCACCCGGTTCGCCGCAACGGGTCTCTAACTAGAACAAGCAACCACTCGATTTGATTGAAAATGAGCGATTTCACCAATTTCGATGACAATAA
>NC_136496.1:10308772-10331272 GCF_053919585.1 Euprymna scolopes | reverse complement strand
GTTTCTCATGCTATAGTATTTAAACACACACACACACACGCACACACACACACACACACACCTGGTAAGAGACAGAGCACCGAAACAATATGTTTGTGACGAATTAAAAATAAGTGAAATGTCATCAATTTCGTTATTCTCGGGAATAAAACCACGTTTATTGTCGCAATTTCTAAGTCTGACCTTCTGATGAGAGCCAATCCTCTTAGTGTTTTTTTTTTAGAATGTACGTTTTGGAGGATTCCAAGTCATTGACTGAAAACACCTTTATACTGTTCTCTATTGAAAACTGAAATGCTTAAAGAAACGATTGCTTTAAAAACAACACGTAAATATTTACGGAATGCTAAGTGAAAATGTGTGTAGACACACCTAGAAAACTAATTCTTTTAACTGCTTGTCTTTTAGTAAAGGCTGTAGCTTTGTTTCATATTTCTTCCTGAAAAACTGACGTTTGATATATCGTTGGTGTTTTCGAGTTTGATTAGAGAAAAATAGCAATACATAAATGACACGATGTTTGTAGTGAATTGATATAACCACTAGACAATAAAACTGCTATTAATCCAGTATTATTTGATTAGAGAATTAATGAACTATTAGTGTTAATGAATTATTTTTGCATAACAAAAGTAGTAAGTAGAACCCCGGGATACGGCAGTAAAAATTAGTAACAAGATACAGTACGGCATATAATGCACATGTATTTAATCAAATAACAGTATAGATAACGCCGTAAGATAGAAACAAATACCGAAACCAGAGGCCGATAAAAAAAATTCGTATTCTCTATTCTAATGTGAAAAAAAAGTATCCTAAAGCCATCCTCTCCCGAGGTTATACTGTAATTATTTTTTTTTGTTTTTATAAGTGATAAAAGCGTATTTTATTTAAACAAAATTAATAAACATCGGTGAATTACAAGGAACGTATGTTTTGTCTGAGAATACTCATATTTCTTATAAAAGTAGCAACTGCATGAAAATACGTTTGTGAGAAACTTATATAATCAATAAAATCGATATATAAAGAAGTATTCAAATACATATTAAGATTACACCCTTTTGTTTATATAAGAACAAAACTACATATTTCATATAATATATCCGCATTTCACACAGATACACGTTTACTTTGTATATATATATATATATATATATATATATATATATATATATATATAGTAATTTATGAAATATATATGGCGATGACGCTACACTGAATATTCGGCGTTTCATCCACTCTAGGATTCGTCAGGCTTATACGCATAAGCCTGACGAATCCTAGAGTGGATGAAACGCCGAATATTCAGTGTAACTTATTCGCCATATATATTTTATAAATTACTAACTAGCTCTACCTACGTATTGGGCACTTTTGAATTAAATACTTAAAGTTTACGCATAAATCTATACTTTCGTATATTAATTTTATGTTAGTAAATGAAGTATTTATATATATATATATATGTGTGTGTGTGTATGCATTTACATACATGTATATACATATATATATATATATATATATATATATATATATATATATCTGTCATTGTGAACAAAGAGTAAATCTGTCTTTTTTTTAAATAGAGAAGTTGAGGCAGTTGAACCTTGGACTACGTTCACAGCAGATAAATCAGTTGAAAATCGAACGCTTTTGGCGACGCACGCGACGAGTTGAGTTAAAACGTTCTTTTTATCGTTCGAATAAATTAGATCCTATTTTTATACATAAAAAAAAACGTTGTTCACTTTTTTCTCTCATGGTTCTAGTTTGAGCAGCGGTTACTATCCCTTATAAAACTCTGCCCTTAATGACGGCAAGCAGATCCAGAGACAAGACCCACAGCAGATATGCACGACTTTATGTCACCCCCTTAGTCTCTAAAGCGGTTGTGCCTATCGTTTGAACGGGGAGCTGGTTGCCGAACACAAAACCTAACAAGCATTCCATAGACAAGTAACCCTCCAGAACAAAATATAGTAGCATGTTTGAGTCTTACATTTTTACTATCTCCTACATAGAGATTAACATTTCAAGTTAGGAATGCAAAATTTCATTCAATCTAACAGTATAAGTTGCAATCCCTGTCTCCGCCACTAATAACCGTATACCTCCAAACAAAGTGCCACCTAATATAGAAACTCATAGAAAACAATATAACATATTGAAAATAACAGGCAGATAAACCTAGTAAAAATAATTTAAAGGTAGAAAATATATGGTTTAACACTCCGTACAATATAAGAACATAATCAAACAGCCCTAAGGATTTGTTAAACCATTGAAAACACTTTCTCCACTACCAACATATTAAACAAAACTCTAAATATTCTCCTTATCTTATATTCCCAACATAATCAAGACAATAATTAATACTACAAATGATAAAATAAAAATTGCCCAATACAATTAAACTATGCGATCTGCATTGAACAACCTAAATGTGTTTAGTAATTCATTGAAATTCCTTATTTAACAATACCTGCATTAAAACGACATAACTATTACCTAAAGAGTCACCGAACGTCATTCGCCTTAACACAAAGCCATCCTTATACTACAGACCTACAACTCCACTATTACTCATTAAACACACAGGATCAAGACCTAAATAGAATTCCTCTTTTTATTCTAACAGAACATTCAAATCTTTGCTCCTCTCATATATAAACAACCCTTGACTCAACACATTCCTATTGTTTGCGTTCGCATCAATTCTTTTGCCACTCTCTGAAAATGGAAATTACATTTTCCCATTAAAACCTGCATCTCTCGTCACATCTACTTTTTCGCTCGGAGCACTTATACACACACACACACACACACGCATATATATATATATATATATATATATATATATATATATATATATATATATATATATATACAGCGTGACCCCCCCCCCACAAAAACGGGACCCAACTCTAATTAGCCCCCGTTTCTTAGTGTTTGTCCGAATGAAATGAAACTTTGGTCATAATTAGTTTATTATATTTAAAACGTCACATCAAAACACTCGGGTCTATGCCCTTTTTTTCTCCGTTGACTGTAAAATGCTCAGAAGAACAATTGAATGTCCTGTTTTTCGGGGTTACCCTTTATATATATATATATATATATATATATATATATATATATGTATGTATATATACATATATATATATATATATATTCATACACACACACACACACATATATATATATATATATATATACTATTCACACGTCATCTATATTTATTAAATAAAGAAATGTTAAAGAATACATAATCAGAAACTTGTAGTAGGTAGTTAAAAGTAAATTAAAACTAAAATGAATAAAACTCAAACGTGGTGTGTTTGTGCGATTATCGAGAGTCATAAAACGCTACAATATACCAGTTATTACAGGTGCCACGGGGCTTATGTAGAAGAACCTGAAGTCCTACCTAACTAATATTCCTTGTGAACCAAGTGCAAAAGAGATCCAGACAATTGCACTTTAGAGAACAGCAAGGGTACTAAAAAGAACTCTCGGTTGGTTTCAATAAAAAGCAGGGGAATATTGGAAGCTGATATGACTTTCGCATACCCAGCATTAAAATCTTCAAAGAAACAAATTCGTTAAAAAAATATTAAACATAAATGGACGATGGACAAATTAGAATACGTATATTTATAGTATTACCATATTGTCTCGCCCACATTGTAACACTCTTGCTTTATGGACAAAGTCATATTCTTTCTAAATTAATCAATATATTTTCAGAAAAACAAAATTCCACACTCGATACGAAATAGCGACAGCGCAGGACATTTATAGATGGGGGTATATAATCTGGAACAAAAGCACATGATAAAATCAATAAGGAATAAAATATGTTTCTGGACTTTTGAGATTAGAATTGTTTATTTGCATTTTTTTTTTTTTTTTGGTTCTTCGACTTATTGTTCTCATCTTGTGAGACTTTTTAACAACGTTTCGGTCCATGTAAACACCGCATTCTTCAGGTGTGTCTTGTAGAACTTGGAAATCTGCACAGAATTTCGAACGAAAGGTAGCATGCTCTCGTTTTGTCAGCCATTATTGGGTAGAGATCCCCTATAGAATGTATATATTCTCAAACATTAAATAGTTAGCTTTCGAAAATAGGTAAATGAGAGTTTTCTAAACGAAACTGAAAGACAATTACTGCTACAATTTCCTCTTCTTCTTCTTCTTCTTCTTCTTCTTCTTCTTATCTTACTACAAATACTACTGCTATTAGTACGAATACTTCTACTAATATTACTGAAAGGCAAATGCTACTAGTTTCTCTACTTCTAATACTACTAATAATGCTACCTCTGTACTACTACTACTAATGAAAATAATAATAACCGCTATTACTAATATTACTGCTACTAATACTACTAATATAAATGCAAGTAAATACCATTATTTCTTCTTTCCGAACTGCTGCTGATACTATTACTGCTAATAATACGAATAATGACAAGTACAACTTCCTCAGAAGGGAAAGTAACAAAAAACAATGAAACTAACACGAATGTTTAGACCAAATAAAACTACTATTTCATTTTCTTCTTTTTCTTTCTTCTTCTTCTTCTTCTTCTTCTTCTTCTTTTTCGACTTCTACTACTTCCACTACTAATACTATTACGTGTGCTACTACAAAGACTATTTCTACTAATACCAATATTAATACTACTATTTCTACTTCTAATACTAATCTTGCTACTGCTAATACTAGTATAACTAGCAATAATGATAGTTTCTACTAGTACTGATACTACTGCTACTACTACTAATATTAACAATAAAACATACGATTATTTCTTATTCTCCTTACTACTACTACTACTACTACTACTACTACTAATAATAATAATAATACTTCTAATTTCGTTTATCAACGTCTCCCTGAAAAGGGATGGGATTAATTTCCAGACGATTTCCCTCAATCCCGGCTCTAACCAGGAGCTTCAAAGATCAAGGGGTTTCCTAAGGATTTTTTTTTTTTTTTTTTTTTTTTTTTTTTTACACAGTGATCACCACTTATCAAGGCCCGGAAGCCACTCAGGGATAAGGGTTATTGTAAGTACATCACGTTAGTGAGGAGATTTTATAAAGTGTTTAATTAGGGGGGCGGTTCATTAGGAATTTGTTAACATTAGACTTGAAGACATCCAAGTTGTAGTCCGGAGGGAAGCAGGCAGACGGAACAGAGTTCCACAGGCGTGCAGTTCTAAGAAAGAAGCTTTGCTCATGAAATCCGCGTTTTGATTTAGGCACAGATATAGAGTGGGGGAAATTTTTCACAGTGGATTCAGCTAGACGGGTGTTTTTCGTGAAAGATTGGCGAGGGGGGACCAGGGATTGGAGTTCAGACGAGCACCTGCCATGAAAATAACGATAAAACAAGGATAGGCTCGCAACGTCTCTTCTGTGGGAGAGAGGTTGCAGGGTAGAGAAAAGGGCATCCCCCACTAAACCACGAAGTCTATTTTGTACTCTGTCAAGGCATGATAGGCTGTTTTTGGATATTGATGGTACCTACAATTGCAGTGGTCTGAAGGTTGCCTAAACATCGGGGATTTATAGTTTTTTTTATGTCCTTCCAGAAAACTAAACACTACTCCTAGTGTACCTACTACGATCGGGATCATTTGTGTTTTAACCCCGTGTATACGCCTTATATCCACGGACAATGGAGCATAATTGCCCCAGTCTCGTTCTCCTTTTGTTTCACATTCCTGTCCCAGGGTACTGAAAAATCTACAGTCTGCCATATATATTTAGACCTTATCAATGACGACCAAATCCGGACGATTATGTCTCAATTGCTTGGTCGTTATGACACTTTTGCTCCATCATACCTCTACATTTCCATTCTCACTTGTTCTCACTTCATCAGGCACCTCCTCAAACGATTTTCCAGCACACTTCACCCCAACCTTAGACATACATAATTTTACATGAAAAGGGCTGTAAGTAAAAAAGAAAAATTAGTTAAATGAAAATGATATCAGATAAAACTTTTAAAGAACAATAGGTTTTAAATGGAATTTTCAGTTAAATTGTTAATTCTTTAAAAATATTTTATAAATAAAATTAGGCTGGAAAATCTATTCACATTCTTAGAAAGAATGCATAATAAAAATATCGGTTAGAGAATTAACAAGTAGGTTAAATTCCTTTGTAAAACAAAGAGAATGGGAAATTTCCTGGTCGTCAGAAATGGTTTCAAAAAGTTCAAATCGCGCATGTTTGAAACACGTGAGTTGTGGTCACGTTTGCAAGAAATACGTCATGGCAGAAATGATTTCTCACTATAGGAAAGGGTTCGAAGAGTTAAGAGAGAATCATCATCAGATCCATTAAAGATCAGAAACTCCGAGAAGCAGAGAGGATCAGACCGATTCTCAGTTAGAGTCAGGGCACCTCTTGTAAGCGTGAAGCTTAGAAGGAACCATGTAATAACTTTGAATCCCTGAAGTACAGAATCATTTCCGACGAGTCGAAGGATAAACTATCATCATGTTTTTTATAACTGCCGTCTTTCTGTGTTCATCATTCCAACGAGAAAAGGTAATGTGTTTGATCATTCCAGTATGTATGAATGTATACCACGTCATCCTTTCTTCAAGGTATATGTCTTCTGAATATGAACTCTCTCCGTATAAATGTCTGTAACATGTACCTACTGTCACTCTGTCTCCTCTCTAAATAAACATCTAAAATATGTGTGTTGTCAATTACAATTAAAATTTAATAATATATGAACAGGTCGTCACGTAAATAATATGTATCCCCTCTAAAACAGATAACATAACATACATTACCTTTTTCTTTATTCGACAGGAATAAATAAAAACAAATCCAACTTGGCGTTACCACGGTACACAACGTAAAGGTTGATTGAAAGAACAAGAACAAAGACGAAAAAGAAAAAATGGATAAGCACAGACACCAGATGCCCAGTGTCAAAAAAAAAAAAAGAAAAAAAAGCTAGACACATACACATAATGAAAAAAGGTGCACATTACTACAAAAAGTAATAAATATAGATATGCTGCAAATAAAAATCACACACAAAGAGAAATGTGTGTTTTCGTGAAACATGAAAATATATCATATTTATTGATAAAATTGTTTGTTTTTAAAAATATATGCACGTATACACACAATATAGTGTCAAAGTTGAAGGTACTATTAAAATTTTGGGTTATTATAATTATTATTATTATATTGTTATTAGAATGAAATACGCTTATTAACAAAAAAAGATGCAGAGAATGAAAATAATTTTTCTGTGCATAGTTTTACTTTTCAGCTTTCCAGTCGTATTTTTGTGTTTTATTTTAAAGGGACAATTTTAAATATTGACTCTATATAGATACTTAAAAAAAAAACTAATTTTTTCTCTGTGTGTTCCAGTTATTTTTTTAAGACTTTGTTGTTGTTTGTTACGAAAAACATTGTTTTTTTCAATGAAAAAGTTATAATTGTAAGTTTAGTGTTAATCCAGTTCAACGTATTAATGATGTATTTTGTTTAGAAAATGTTATGTTGGAACAAATATTGTTTAAAAAAGTGCCTTAAATGTATGTGTTATTGCATTTCACATCAGGAATTCAAAGTTTTAATTAAATATGCATTAACATCAAAAGAAACAAGTAATAGGAAAATAAATGAAAATTAAACAAATTAAGACGAATGGTTGGCTTAGAAATCTGTTAGAATTTTAGAGAGGGTACAAGATAAATTACGTAAACGGGTATTTTGAGAGTTTTCAGATGTGATAAGCCGAAAGAAAGAAATATTCTTTTTGACAATTGTTTTTTGTTTTTTTTATGATGCCCATAACATTTTTCGCAAGAAAAGTAACTTGCTAGGGAGATGATATGCACTAGAGGTGCCCCTAATTAGAAAAATACAGATGAGAACCTGCGATATTATGTGCTTTCTAAAGCATGCTGCATGTAAGAGCGTCGAGCAGAGGATAAGTCTCTGCACAATGAATTAAAAAGGCAGGGGTTGTGAGGATACGAGATTTTCGTATGAAAAAAAGGACTGTGAGAGTCCGAAGGCTTTTCACATATAGCATAATGAAGTGAGAGAAAAGTAAAATATACCGTAAGTTCGAAGGAAGATATAACCTTGTATTTTTTAGAGACGCATGAATGTGGGATATCTCTGCTGAATCTTGGACGCTCTGATAAAAAAAGGAGAAATCACAAAAATCGGCTCATAGATAGAATTTAGTGCGCAAATAGGTATTTTGGCGAAAAGGGGTTAGTTAGTTGAGGGTGATATTTTCTAAATCTTCATCGAAATTCCAAGAGTCCGAGCAAGGAAATTCAAGTGAATCAGTGAATGAAAGGTATATCTTAAACTTTGGAAGCCAACCACAAAAAAATAAATGAGCTTTGAGAATGTCTCAAAAAGATAAGTTAGTTACAAAACGAAAACAAAGCTCTAATTAGTAGAACAGCCATGCGGAAGAAAGGATCAAGAACACATTTGGACGAAGAGTCGTCGAGTTCGTAAAGAGGTAAAATGAGACATCAGTTTACAGCATAAAGGTGGGTGGGTGAATCAGCTGACGTGAGTTATAGGAGGTACTACCCTAAACCCAAAAGGAATATAGCAGGGTGATCAGATAGAGATCCTTGTCTAAAAAATAAAATTATGAAGTCAGTTGGAAAAGGTCTGACTTGAGAAAACAAAAAGTTTTGTTTTATGGTGGCTGATCTTTCTTAGCCAAGTGGTTATATAGATATAGAAAAAATGTACTAAAATTTAAAAATACGTACATTTATTTTGAAATGTATACCACTTCATCCTCTCATCAAAGTATATGACTTGTGAATATGAACTTTAATAATATATATACAGGCCCTCACGTAAATAATATGCACCCCGTCTAAAACGAATAAAATAACAACAACAACAACAACAGCAACAATACTACTACTACTACTACTACTACTACTACTACTACTACTAATAATAATAATAATAGTAATAATAAGAAGAATATTAATTGCAAATATAAAAACATTTCAGAAAACTGAACGGATTAAATCTAAATATCTTTAAGAGTAAAACTGTGTGTGAGAAAGCGTCTCAACCTATATACTCAACGAATTTCTAATTTACAGGCTTGAAATTTGTAGTGCATCAGACTTGTGAAATTAAAAAAAAAATAGTTTTCATCCGCAACAATCAACTTCTAAAGAGTCAAAATTGAAAACAAAATACGTGGAGGTTTAGGTTTTGCTTTCGATCTCAGCTCGAGTATTTATTTTTTTACTTACAACAAGTGAACTGTTTAGAGAAACATAATGCTCGCATGGACATGTCTCAGTTGTTTTCAATTTTTTACACTTAATTTTTTCAAGGAATTTATGTGACATTAAATACCTGGCAACGCCGGGCACATCTGATAGTAATATAATGAAATCAATACAAATTATTGTAGGGTAAATGATTATCTGGCATCAATTTAAATGAATGGCTCTCGTCTTGGGGAGGCTTCATGTTTTGAAAAGCTTATGAGCTTGACCTTTACTCCCAATCTGAAATGGAACACATATATCAAATCCATTGCCAAAGTCGCTGGATAAATGGTAGGATCCTTCTACCGCTCCAGTAGATATCTCACTCCTGATGAAATTCTCTAACTATCTAAAAGCCAGGTACGGTAACTGATGGAGTATTGTAGCCACATCTGGGCAGGAGCTGCTAGAAGCAGCTTATCCTGCGTGACAGAGTTCAAAATAGACTTCTTTGCTAATTGGGGGATGCTCTTTTCTCTTTCCTGCAACCTCTTTCCCACAGAAGAGACATTGCGAGCCTGTCTCTGCGTTATCGTTATTTTCATGGCAAGTGCTCGTCTGAGCTTCAATGTATGGTCCCCCCTCGCTAAACTTTCACGAAAAGCACTGGTCCAGCAAAAACCACTGTCAACAATTTTCCACACATTTTATCTGTGCCTAAACCTAAATGTAGATTCCATGAACAAAGTTTCTCTCTTAGAACTGCAAGACTGTGGAACTATCTTCCGTTACCCTGTTCTCCAGCTGACTACAATCTGATTGTTTTCAAGTCCAACGTAAACAAATTCTTGATGAACCGTCCCCCTAAGTAATCCAATTTCAAAAATGTCCACTACTTATATTATTACGCTATAATCACATTGACTAATGTATACGCATTAACCCTTATCTTCGAATGGCCTCCTGGCCTTCATAAGTTGTGATACGTGTGTAAAAAAAATCTATCGGAAAACCACCAAGTGTTTTTACAGTTTCATCCCAGTATTAAAAATTATAATTGCACAACAATTTAATGATTTATGCGACTGTAAGACTAAAAGAAATGACTGTATATAAAAATGTATTCAATGTTTTTGTTTTCAAAAAGTTAAATGAAACTATTTTTAAACATTGTAGAAGTTATATGTAATATATAGAGGGAGAGGATTTGTTGGCTCGTTTTTTTATTTGAAGTTTGGGTTATGTGTCATGATCATAATAAAGTCGACAATATCCGACGAGGTATTTTACCGATGAAATTTTATGCTTATTAAACCATATTGTAGATGGATTTCCATACTTTTGGTGCATTGCCAACTACTAAATATATTGGAGTTAAACTAATAAATCATGGATGACCCATGAGGTATTACTTTACCCTCTTTTGGTAGTACGATACGTGTTCTTTTACTGTAGTCCTCTTAAACATTGATTTCTCCTATAGATTGAAATTAAGTACTTTGGTAAACAGAATATTTTCATAATACGTTATAAAACCTAGGACATATATCATAGTAAATTTAAAAGTGACATTCACGCTAGGCGTCTTAATCCAATTTCTCCCAAAGGAGAAAGTATCAAGGCCATATCAATTTCAGAACGGTCCCCAATCACATGTATATAGGGATGCCAAACTTTCACAAAAAGCACTTCGCTACCTACAACCACTATATACGATTTCCTTCACTCTCTAACCGTGCCTAAATTTTTACGCAGATTCCATGAACAAAGTTTCTTTCTCAGAACTGCTCGCCTGCGGAACACTGCTCCGCTGGCATACTTCCCGGCTGAATACAATATAGTGGCATTAAATCCAATGTAAAAAAAAAAAATCTTCTCGTTGGGCCGTGTCCATAAATAATCAAATTCTATCCAATTTACATGATTACTGCAACCTTATAATTTTTTACCCTTATCCTCGTGTGGCTTTCAAACCTTGATAAGTGGTGACTCGCAAGTAGATAACGAATACAGAAGATAGAAAGTTTAGGGTTTTGCGGTTCTTAAAAGTAGATGACCACGTGCATCTACATAGAGCAACTGGTATATCTAAGCGATCACTTATCTGGTATTAAACAGGCTTAACTTCGGCTACTAAAATTAACAGGGTTGTCAACGTGATTGCACTGTATACATCATAGATGTTAGCAAACTACCGCGAGCCGCATTAACTAATAGCAGAACGCAAAACGAAATTCTCTAGATACCAAAGACTTCGATATTTCTTTATTCAATTAATACAGAACAAACGAAAACCACAAAGCGCATAACAAGTTACTAATTTAACAAATCAATCTTAATTTTGAGGAAGCCGACGAACATCGTTCAATCGCTGCAATGAATCCTAACAATGAAAGCAAAAGTCCGGAAAGGTTAAATGTCCAGACTAATTGCTAACAAATCGACAATATAATACATTGTATTAAAATTACAGAAAATAACAAAAATATAATTTTTTTGAAATTGAAAAAAACAAAGAAGGAAATTGGTGATTAATTAAATTTACCGCTAAATCAAGCACTTTTCGATACACCCATGAAAATACATAAATCAAAGACAATTAAATTACAAGATGAAACAAAAGAAAGTTCAGTACTTTTAGTATTTGCGAAATCGTCATATTTACCGATATACGCTTGGAAAATATATTCTATTTATTCATAAACTTTTCCACATAATATTGATTAGTTTCCAATCAGCCGTAAATAAATCAAACGAGTTTATTTTAATTCTTTCTGTGTTATATGTTTTAATTCGATCCTAGTTGGATGGATGTCCGATAATAAGAACAAGCATAGCAACCAGGAGTTGTCCGGCAACTTTGTGTAACATTGCAGTTACACACAAAGAAAAAAATCAGTTTTTATTATCGTTACTCTCCCGATTCGATATCACTTAAAAAGTTTCTCGCTGCCACATATCCATCTAATCTCTCCTGCCTCCGACCACATGCCAGCCACAGCCGACCAATTCTCATGCTCGACGTTACACCTCCATTTTTTCGACACGCACTTTACTTCTCCCGGACCACGTAGTGTCTTTTTTCTATTTTCTTCCTAATTTCATTATGCGCTTTTTTTCGGCGACTGCTGCTGCTCATTTCTTCAAAAGCCAGCAATCTTTCGCTGCTGCTGATTTTTTTCCAAACGCTCATATGCACTATATTATATTTGCTAACAAAATTGAAGAGTTTATAAAAGGTCTTAATTATCTTTCTTGTCAAACTTTATGTATACATTGCTCAACTACCTCCTATTACTATTTTTCTTTTTTCGTTATATTTTGCTAGTACACACACACACACATATATATTTATATATACGAATATATAAAAGTTACTTAGTGTCATATTTTGCTAGTGCACACACACACACACACACACATATATATATATATATGTATATATATATATATATATTTATATATACGAATATATAAAAGTTACTTAGTGTCATATTTTGATAGTGCACACACATACACACACACATATATATATGTATATATATATATATATATATATATTTATATATACGAATATATAAACGTTACTTAGTGTGTGTCTGCGTTTGGATCTTTGTGTGTGCGGATTGATTCCTTATAGAATTCTGTTATATATGAAAGGGGATAAATCCCAGTAAGTAGAGGAACGACGTAAATAAGATTGAAAATAATATTTATTATAAATAAAAGGCTAGAATTAACCTAGTATATTATATATGAGTTACACGCACACACATATACGCAGTGTTCCAACATTTCAAAAATACAGCAGCTTAGATACAAAGCGCGGCTCTTTACAAACAAACTTTTCATTCTCTAACTTTTTAACATTGCAAGAAAGAAGTAAAAAAAAAATTAAAAAATAACATACTGAAGATCGAGTTGAGCTCCAAACTATATTTATATTATAAATTTCAAGTAAGTAAAATATTTGTTTATTTTGCTTATATTACGCTGTGATTTGGCTTTCAAGCTCACTTAATGTGTATTTTATTTTATTCAAATTAAACAAACGTTTCCCTATGGAACTCACGCACTTGTCGGTATTCTCGCGTTGCCTACGCATTGTTCTAAGATTTAAAAATACAGCAGCTTAGATACAATGTGCGGCTCTTTGCAAACAGACTTTCTTTCTCCAACTTTACAACCTGGCAAGAAAGAAGAAGAAAATAGAAAGAAGCAACATACTGAGGATAAAGTATAAATCCGAAATATATTTGTTATAAATTTCAAACAAGTAAAATATTTGTTTATTTTCATAATATTACGTTGCGATTTGGCTTTCAAGCGCACTTGATGCGTATTTTATTTTATTCATAAACATATATTTATACATACGAATATATAAAGGGCTATCTGTGTGTGTCTGTGTATGGGTCTTTGTGTGTGAGAGTTCATTCCTCATGAACTCCTAATTAGCCGGGCTAATTTTCTCAATATTTCACGTAAATGTAATTTATATGTCTAATCAAAATAATTATAGAAACTCAATAAGACAAAACATCGGATTTAAAAAAAAGTAAAATTCCAGTTTTACTACAGTTATTAAAATAAGCTAGCATTACAAGTGCATTCGATAAGTTTGATCACCAGAAGGGGCCCGGCGTATAAAATCAACTGAAGTTTTTTAAAACCACAGGTGCGCGTTCGAGACGAGCGTGTCTGTTTGGAGCACAAATTTAACCATTGTACTTGACTTTTAATTAATTAAAGTTCCAGCCATCATATAAAAATAGGTTTATAAAATCAACAGTAGTTTCTCAACAATGCAATGTAAACTACTAAGCCATTGCAGGAAATCAATCGATTTAATTCACAAATAGCAATTTTAACGATTTTAATGACAATAAATGCAATAAAATACTGAAAATTCGTTGATAATGATTTCATCCAGAGTCTTACTGCTTGTATATATATATATATATATATATATATATATATATATATATATATATATATATATATATATATATATATATATATATATATGGGGATTAAGCTACACTGAATATTCGGCGTTTCATCCACTCTAGGACTCCTCAGGCTTATGCGCATAAGCCTGAGGAGTCCTAGAGTGGATGAAACGCCAAATATTCAGTGTAGATTTATCGCCATATATATTTTATGAATTAATAACTAGCTCTACCTACGTATTGAGCACTTTTGAAGTAAATAACCCTATACTTTCGTATATTAATTTTATGTGAGTAAATTAAGTAGTTATATATATATATATACATATATATATATATATATACACGCGCACACATATATGTGTATATATACACACATAAATATATATATATATATATATATATATATATATATATATCAATCTGATTGAACACGACAGTCAATTTTTTCCGATTTTTCTGGATATCTTTCTGATTCGCCGAGAAAAATCGGGAAAAAGAATAACTCTGTAATGTTCAATCAGATGTGCGTGAATAATGTCTTGCTGCTAATATATATGTATGTATATATATATATATATGTGTATTATTATTATTATTATTATTATTATTATTATTTATGTAAATACAGTCATATATTGCTATGATGTGCAGGCTGTTTCAATCATATTTGATATCATCAGGCAAGATAAATTAAAATACTTAAATTAAAACGGTTTCAGATCTTTTCAAATTTTGAGGACAGAAAATATGCCATGACTGGCATGAAAGCTTAAGTAGAAGACTTTTGCTTCGCTTTGTTCTCGACGTGTGACCAAATGAAGTATTCCAGCTGGTTAAAGTCGGGGGAGGAGAGGAGCCAGTGAGAGAAGTCGAAGCATTCCTTATGAAACAAAGCCTCAGTCTTAATGGACTTGTAGGCTGGCGAACCTGGGGTTTTCCAGTGGCCACCATAGAATTCAACACATCCAGGTACGCTTTGGTGTTGACTTTCAAGCCGGCCTCGAAATGTGACGTGACATGATATGGTTCTTACTTGAATCTTCAAGGAAGACCACAACTGTGGAAAGAAACTTTTTTTCATCACCCTGAGCACGTCTCTGTGATTCGTGGCAATCCAGTGATGTATTTTGCGGGTGCTGGCAATGGATCTATTTAATAGCTTGGATCGGTGAGAACATGAGGTGTTTCAGCGGCGCATCTCCAAGCCCGCTTGTTGAACGTTGTGTCACTTTCAGACATCGTAGAAGGGTTCTATCGCTCTTTAGATGTGTACACAACTGGCCGACTAGTAGATGGTCTGCAACAAAAAGAAAGAAAAGAAAATTGGTTTTCATCAAACGGAAATGGAATCATGTCGGCTTTTCTAGGGCGACAATTTTTCGTTCTACTCTGTATATTTGAGTGTGTGTGTATTATTTGTTTTGTTGTAAACCAAAACGCTTACATATTCATGAGTAGATATTGAAAAAAAAATTAACAAAAAATATGGGAAAATCTTACACCGAATCACACCTTCTCATCGATAAACAGATGCATTATCTTTGCTATCACGATTTTATCTCACCAGTTCCCTTCCATAAAAGGTAAACAGCGACTTACCTAGAAAAGAAAAAGAAATGAAAAAACTATTTGGTAGTGCTATGATTAAAAATACAGAATAATCATTTCCAAATTTCTAGAATAATTTTTAAAGATTGTGAGAAACATAATGTACAATTGTGTTAAAATTAATAAACAGTTGTTACCAAATATATAATTTTTGTAGGAAGAGGAAGACTAATGCGAGAGTACACTTTAATATATTAGTTATCGAAGTGTGTTAAATGTTAAAACCACATGAACGGAACATCTAGTCCAAAGTATTTCGTTGTGTCTAAGCAACTTAGACATTTGCGGTCATTGACTCATTTTCATTTCAAGGATTTACAACTAGTCTTGATATTGTTGTAGGGGGACATGATGTGTTTACCATAAAGAAAATATATTACTAAACAGTATATTATAACAGAGCTTCCCGGCAGTGTTCCTCCAACACCACATACTTTAATAACAAGAACAAAATTGCATGTTGCATATAGAACTAAATTATTTTTACTAACTATTTGTTTCACCTGTGTTGTTCGTCTTAGGTACAAATAAAATCTAAATGTTTATTGTCTAATAAACTAGAGTATTTTATAGATATTCGGCAAATCCATAACTTCTCTTTGATTATTTGTGTTTTATTTATTCATGTCATATTTTCATTTATAATATAGATGTTATATATATATATATATATATATATATATATATATATATATATATATATATACCTGTTTCTTATACAAACATTATTGGTTACATTACATACGTGCATACATGTTTTAGTAGAGTCCCAATTCTTTTTTGGTCTGATAAAGTATTGTCCCTGAATTAGGAATACATTGAAACATGTATTCACATATGTACCCAATGTCTGTATAAAAAAAAACGGACTATATGCCAGCTATGTCATGTATTTATAATTACGCGAGTTTAATCGGATTTACATCAAGAATCCGAATCGATACAGCCGCCCCCCCCGCATATATATATATATATATATATATATATATATATATATATATATATATATATATATATAGTAGAAATGGTAATTAATAAAAACTGAAGAAAGTGCTCAATACTGTTGTAGAGCAAATATACGTTTTATTTTTTATTACCGTATTTTTCTGTTTAGTTACATTATTGTTTATTCTTGACCTTTTAGCTACGATCAAAGTGTAGTATCTGTTCTTCAGATGCGACACTTCCATTTCTCGTTCTTTTTCAGTGGAGGAGAAATCCTTCACGACTGAGACAATTTTTATTTTTGTACCTTTTCTCCACGTTAAAAAACGACCCTGGTGTCTAACTCTGTCCCGTGGGGAGGCATTGTAAATAGGTACATTATTGTTTCGGCTACACAACCGTTTTTTTAAAAATAAAACGCATATATATATATACATATATATATATATATATATATTTATATATATATATATATATATATATATATATATATAAAGTCATACACATGTAGTACTGTTTCGTTGTTTCACAGATCATCTGTGCGGCTAGATAAGCAAATACCTCAAGCAAGGATCGCTCAAACGAGAGTCAGAGCTTATAACTGTTGCTGATACTAATTGTGTAGTGAATTAACAATGTTTTGACATTGTGCAAAGTAATTAAGCTCAACTTTTTTACAGAAAGAGCATCGCTTTATACGCTAATAGTAAGTTATATATTTATATATTTTGTAAAATCATTTTCGAACACCGCATACATTAATACTATCCAATGTAACTCCAGATACATGAGCACTTTATTTCAACCAAATATTTGTCTGTGGCGTGCAGAATACACTCAACACGGTGCTGCAAGGTTTGTAATCGTGTCATGTGAGCTTTCCGATTTAGCTGACACATCCATAAATGGCCGATAGATTTTTCTTGATAAAGCATATCATCGCAATCAATTTCACTCAAACATGCGCTTTTTTAAAAAAAATAAATTTGCACAAAGTTTCACATATAAGAATAATTAAACCTGACGCAAATTAAATAACTAATACGATGTGGAATCTTTATATTTAACGTTTGATTTTTGATCCAAATTAAATAAAATAATTAAAAGTTCTTCCCTCTCCAGCTCTCTCTCTCTCTCTCTCCCTCTCTCTCTCTCTCTATATATATATATATATATATACATATATATATATGTGTGTGTGTGTGTGTGTGTGTGTGTGTGTGTGTGTGTGTGTGTGTGTGCATATATTATATGTGTTTTTTTATTTTTTTATTACCGTTTTATCTGTTTGGTTACATATGTTTCAGATGTTGGACCATGGTTACGATCCAACAGCCTCAGACCTTACAGAAGTGGTTATTAGTATTAGGAAGAAGTGCTCTCGCTAATACTAATAATCATTTCTGTAAGGCCTGATGAGGCTGTTGGATCGTAACCATGGTCCAACATCTGAAACATATGTAACCAAACGGATAAAACGATAATACAAAATAAAACACATATTCGCCCCGCAATAGTATTGAGCACTCTCTTAAGGTTTTTACTAACTACCAGTTTTACCATATATATATATATATATATATATATATATATATATATATATATATATATATATATATATATATATAATACATTGTGCATGTGTGAACATAACATGTTCAGTCGATAGGTTACAATGTTTTCAATTTTTATTTTAGTTAGTATTGTTTACCGGCTAAGAAACAAATCGAATTTCTCCACTGGTCAAATTCCCCTATAGATTCAGTTTACAGTTTCTAGACATTAATTGACAGATTAGTTCGCTAAGGGCTATTTTTTACGCAGACAGAGAGACGCTTCTACTCATGACAGCAAAATATTGTGAGTTTGGGGTAAAGTTGCTCTAGAATATACATGAATAAATTACATAATTATATAATTAAATATGTTTTGAGAAATAAGCTAGATGTCTGAACACGGCGTCGTCCGGTAGTGTAGGTTTGACGAATTTCTTGCGTTTATTATTTTGATACTGTCATTTAGTTGATTCTAAATTTGATATTCCTATTAAAATTAATTCAAAGGTCATGTTTAATAGACGCCGATAGAGTAAAGTATTTTAAAGGCAACCAAAATTGTGATATAATACATAAAGTCAAGTTCCTGTTTCGAAAAAAAAAAAGCAAAACAAAAAAACAATTGTTCTTTTTTAAATAAATAAGTCTTTTACTATATTGGATATTTACCTGTTCCTTTTCAAACACAATGCCGCTTATGCATCTTCCTATATTTTTTGTATTAATATTCATATTAAAAACACCTATATCTATTCATTTAAAAAGAAATTACTACTTTGTCATACAACCATGGGTCGTAGAATTGCCTTCATCTACAAGGGATTCAGCTAATTTGCATATTCTTTTAAACATTTATTTTAATTCCCTATTAGTTCTTTCGATTTTCTCATCTTTAGTTAACTATTACGTATAATTATATTCGTGGCGATATTCTACATGATTTATATTTGCGTAATATTTGCGTAAAAATGTTAGAGTAAACACCAACCTCTTTCTCTATATATTTGTGTATCCATATATATATATATATATATATATATATATATATATATATATATATATATATATATATATATATGATTGTTGAGCTGGATTAAATCCGACGATATGAAATAAAATGGAGGTGGAAGGACCTGGATACTCAACGTTTCGCCCGATTTATGCGGGCTTCTTCAAGAGGGATGGTCATTGACGAGAGAGTCGGAGGATTGGGGCTATATATAATGATGGAGGAGAGCAGCGTGTTTTCCTTATGTAAATTAGATGTCATATATACATGTATATACATTTTATGAGAGAGAAATTAATTAGAGTAAACTAGTGTAGTGGATTACGTCTAAAAGATAAAATATCGTAGAGATTTAAAATTGTGTTTGGAAATATATTTATATATATTAATAATATAATATATATAAAAATATATATATTTCTAATTTAATAATATAATATATATAAAAATATATATATTTCTAATTTAAAAAAACAAGAGATTCTTTCGTAATCTCGTGTCATTTGATTTATTTAATCTATCACCGCTATATTTCCAAACACAATTTTTAATTTGCCAAGTTAAGGTCGAACAACGACATTACGACTATGCATGTGTTACGTAATAGCTATAGGTTCCCCTTTTAATTTTTAGCCTTTCAGCTACCATGTCTTCATAGCTCAGGCATTAATGTCAAAGGAAAAGATAACTCGTAAGCTTAATGTTTTTGTTTCGATTCTCGATGGCGGCACACGAATCATTTTTTAAAAACTTTTTTAATCATTATTATATATTACGTCCAATATATTATAATAATAAATACGAAACCTGCATTGATCAAAATATATTTAAGCATATTTTTCTGCAAGTACTAAAATAAATGTAATCGGAAAATAATTTTCTAGAGAAAATTAAACTCTAAAGAAATTTATTTTTAATAACATGGATCATCAGTCAACAAAAAAACAATTTTGATGGCAAATCTCATTTAATAGTTAAATGTTTATCGTCTCAGATTTTAAAAGAAAAACGAATCCCTGTCCGTCTTAACCATGAATAGAATTAAGTTTTAAATACCTTCTTTGAAAAAAAAACACATGATTACATTGGTGCATTTAAAGAAAATTTATAGTTTTTTTTCTTAACTCCACTTTCACAGTGTAGAGAACGTTATATAAATGGACTTGATATCCGTTCGGTGTCCAGCTGTACCAGGATTAACCCCGGCTCCCATGATTATTTAACATCCGGAAAGGAAACGGGTTTAGTGTTTTTGTGGTGTGAACGCAAAGCAAACAAGTTCAGTTCTTTGTGATGAAGCCATCTTGTTGATGTTAGCTGCACAAGTCATTTTCCTTTTCACTGGTCGATCCATTCTCTATCTCCCTTTCTACATCTGATTATATGATGCATCCTTAATACTCTTTCTCTTTCATTTTAACTGTTTTACGACCACGTTTAACGATACAGAGTGATTCATGAAGGAATTATAGACTCTTAGATTTCAATTTAACACGGAGATTATAGATAGATAGATATATAGATGATGATTACAACGTCTTGTCAGGCGATTGCCACTCCCTCAGACACTTAAAGTCCATGAGCCCCAAAACGACTTTTTTTTAGTCCTACTGGTGAATTCACACGCTCAAGCAGGCGTGACACTGAAGATGGTCATTGAGATCAATCATTACATCCTTCCAGCATTTCAAGCCTCCACGCGTCACAACTTTTCCATCGCCACAGGACCACTGTTATAGACAAATGCTGAAGAAGTATCTATACACAGATGATGTTACAGAGTCTTAGTTTTGTACGACAGCTAAGTCTCTCTCTCTCTCTCTCAGTTCAAAATGCTGAGATCCAGTAAGAAGCAAGAGCAAGATAGCCAGCAACAAGTTAAACTGCAGACCAGCTTAATGAGCGTACTGGTCTCCCGCTTTACGGTTTTTAAATCAGAGATTTGTTTCTCCTAGAAAGGTTTTCTTCACCACGGCTTACGGGAACCCTCTCCACCCCAACACACGCATACATACACACACACACACGGTGCTAGTTAGCCGCTGACCCCGAAAAAGGGTCCATTCGCCCTTGGAAGGTCTTGTTTTTAATCCTTCAGAGAGACTAGCCACCCTCCTCACCAAAAAAGTCTGGTGGGGGAACCAGTTTAGTCGCCAGTGACCCGACCATGAGGCAGGTAGTACTGGGTTACATGGTACTAGTAGCATATGACATGACCTGACACACAGTAGGTAGGTAGGTACATACATACATACATACATAGGTAGGTAAGTAGGGAGGTAGATATCGATAGATATATCGATATATCGATAGATTTATGTCAGGTGGTGACGAATAATGGTGGAGAGTTAAATGTTTTGTGTTTCGATTCTAGCTGACGACACCCAAGTCATATTTTATTTTAACTTTTGAAATCACTACTATGATAATCAATACGAAATCACTACTATGATAATCAATACGAAATCATTACTATGATAATCAATACGAAATCACTACTATGATAATCAATACGAAATCATTACTATGATAATCAATACGAAATCATTACTATGATAATCAATACGAAATCACTACTATGATAATCAATACGAAATCATTACTATGATAATCAATACGAAATCATTACTATGATAATCAATACGAAATCACTACTATGATAATCAATACGAAATAACTAGTATGATAATCAATACGAAATCACTGCTATGATAATCAATACGAAATCTCCACGAATTACAATATCATATTTTAGTGTATCACACCTGGCTTCCACTACTATATATTGGGTACAATATAATAATCAATAGAGAAATCTTCATTAATTAAAATCTCTCTCGGTTCAAAATGTTGAGATCCAGTAACAAGCAGAAGCAAAATAGCCAGCAACAAATTAAACTTCAGACGAGCTTAATGAGGGCACTGCTCTCCCGCTTTATGGTTTTTTAAATCAGAGATTTGCTTCTCCTAGAAAGGTTTCCTTCACCACGGCTTACGGGAGCCCGCTGCACCCCAAATAGATAGATACACATATACATACATAGACAGATATGTTTTAAAGGTATTCAAAATAATATATAAAAGCATGCCATTTACGGCTAGATCAAGTGAAATTACAAATTGACGTTTATTACCTGATGCAATTATGACCTGATATTAGC